>NC_079217.1:55750978-55755978 GCF_029633865.1 Lampris incognitus
TGCTATGTGAATTATATTGCTTTGCCTCTCTGGATTCGAACAGGGCCTTTGGAATTTCACGGACAAATTTATCCCATTTTCCCAACTTATTTTCATATCTATTTCCTTTTCTTTGTAAATAAGGCAGTAAATAATGGCACTGGGCCTTGTGCATAGTGAAATCAGCTGGAATTGCCACATTAAAGAAGGCAGGCGATGTGTAGCCAGAGCCATCCTCCTGGATTTGGGCAAATTCAGCTGATGCAAAACAAGGAATTAATTTGAGGGGAGCGGCCTGCGTGCTGGGCTTGGCGCTCTGACAAAGATGAATGGCATCATTCCAAGCGAATGGTAATTTCACTTTTTGTGACAGTGCTTTAGAGCAAAAGCGACTTGGGACACACAAAGCATTTGCAATCCCATTGAGGGCCCTCGGTACCTGCCTATCAGACACTGCACATTGTTTACCAATCATCTGATATTGATTGGCTTCAGACTAAAGTTTGAAGATGAATTAGAGAAGGAGAAGGTTAAGTCCTAACCTTGAAAGATTTAGTGTCTATTCAGCCTGCATGTAGGACTCTCCTTTGCTCACTCTGAGAATAGAGAAATTTTAAATTCAATAGGGGGTGGGAGACACAAAACGTGTCACATTCACCAAGTGAATCCACTGGAAGAAACGCAGAAGAACACCCAAAAAGCATAATCTTTCTCCCCAGTTGATAGAAATGGTAATTGCATGTGTGGGGATAATACTTTGAAGCCAAGGCCTTGGTCAGACAGACCGCCTATTTAGGTTAAAAAAAGGGGCAACAAAACAGCTCCTTCTTAACGCTTTTGTTCACTTCTCCACTCTTTTAAATGTTTACTGAAAAAGAACCTTCAAATCCACTCTCCATCTCCTGCACAATGTGGCAACTATCACTCTTGGGTGCATGGACACATTGTGTTATGTGAATCATTGATATCTAGCAATCATTCCCATGAATCATTTTCTATTTAACATTTAAATTCGCAGGAATCCGATTTTCATCCTCTTGAGACAAACAAAAAACATTTGTTAGATGAAGGTAACAGTTTGAACATTGTTGGGGCCTTATCCAACAGGTTGCACAGAAACCCTGCTGGAGATTCCTCTGAAGAAATGTTGTGAAAGGAAATAAAATCTCTTTTCAAATCTACTGCATAACTATTTACATGTTATGCTTCCCAATTAGCTGATACTGTAAAATGAGCATTCCTGGCAACTGGCTGTCTGTATTTACAAATACCCTTGACATCTGTGGACACACATGTGAAGTTCCCGCATTTTGACATTCATGTTCTGAAATTTGGACAACGCTTACAACATGTTGGTACCGGGGTGGGTATCCCCAGTTTGTCGGGATTTACTGCGTCCCAGCATGGGGTGTGAGCTCTAAATGGACCAGTGGGCCATCCCTCACAGCTAGGCCACACCACTTAACAGCCCCCTACCCCCTAGCCAGCCACCCTCCAGGCCTGCCCCTGGACCCTTTTGCCTACTCGACTCCCCGGCAGACCTCAACACTAACCCCACAAGATGCCTGGGTCATAGGTCACATTAAGAGAGTGGATGGATGGCCCTGAGGTCCAACAGAGAGGAGAAAGCAAAAAACCTTTCCAATGCTCACAAAGACAATCCTTATGTCATGTATGAAGACATGGAGAGACAGCATCGGATAAACCCCTACACAGCACACTCTCGAGGACGTGTTTATTTGGAAAAGCAATGAAAAAGACAAACACTGTGAAACAACTCAAGATCTTAATATAATGCCAGCCCAACTCGAACAATATTCTTTATCTATTGACTCCTTTGACCTTTTTAAATTGCACATTAGACTATGCAACATGTGTTCAAGCACATGTCATACTCTTGCCTACTCTTTGACGGCAGGGTTCAATTTTCCAAATATTTCCCCTACACAGATTATTTCCCCCTGGGCTTTGGATGCGCAGCGTTCTTCCATGTGTGTTAAAGTGTGAAGTGTGAGCACCAGTAGCCCAGCTGCTCAGTCCCTCACAACATGGCCTGTGTGTCACAGCGGCAGAACAAGTGTGGAGAGGAAACGGACAGGGCCCGGAGAGGGCTGCTGAGGATGCAGGTGTCTCCGTCATGACACAGAGACAGACATGTAGAGATACAGAGGGCAGATGGGGACAGGACAGCAGGGCACAAGGTTTGGTAAGCCTCTGTAAATCACTCAGGAGCCGATAAGTGGTCCCGCTGGGAGGCTGCATGTGTGACAACATTGCATCGGTGGCAGAGATTACAGGAACTTCCAGTGCTACATGGCCTGAAGTATATCAGGGCCTGCACACACAATGGGCACCTCACTGTTGTTTTTCTAGAATATCGAACTGTAATTAACAGCTCATGTTGTGCACCATAAACTTCAAAATATATAAATATATTGCAAAACATCCAAAACCCTTGGACCTCGGTGCAAAATAATAATAAAAAAAGTTAAAAATCAAGTGATTTTTAACTCTCTTTTTTTTTTTTGCCAATGTTGTGTAGGATGGGCCACTGGGAGAAACCCCTGTAGTGTCCTGCCACAACACAGAAGTAATATTATCACGATAATGATCATTTACATGCTGGAACATTTTAGACGTTCAGTCTGGTATTACATTTTGCACTGACAGACTATAATGTTAATCCTACCACCTGCTGTAAACTATAAAGCTGCACATTTATTAATACATATGAGGTAGATATTTAGGTAAAAAAAAAAGTCTTTCACCATGCTCTATTGCAATGCAAGCACACACACACACACACACACACACACACACACACACACACACACACACACACACACACACACACACACACACACACACACGGCAGTAGCAGCAGCAGCCTCGAGGCTTAGCAGGCACTCCCAGCCTGGCTGGCCCTCAGCTCCTGAATGCAAGCAGCACTTAAACTTTCCCCTTTTCAAACAGGGGAGCACAAAGAGAGGACCACATCAGTGGGCTGCCGATCATCCCCACAGACGGCTGAGCACGGACAACGGGCAGGTCCCTGGGCACGTCTGCACATAATGTCTCCACACACACACACCCCCCATCATGCCCCCCCACAACATGTTTGCACTGATGCTGGGCCACATACGCCACATATGCAGCACTCCCTCTCATGTGAGACTAGATAAGTGACAATTCTTTCGAGAGGGGCGGTTAGAAGGAGCGGGAGCAAGTGAACGAGGGGGCCCGGCCCTGCAGCTGTCCTGCCGGCCATGCCCCCCTCAGCAGCAGGTTTCTCCCTTCAGAGGAAAAAAAAAAAAAAAAACACGCTTCATTACGTCCTCTCTCCCCGGAGCAGCTAGGGGCCTTTCAGAGCAGATAAGCCTCTTAGACATGAAGTAGCGCTCAGAGCAGCATTTGAGTGACAGCAGGAAGGTTTTGCCATTCAGTGGACAATGCTGCATTCTCTGGCTTTAATCTAGGAGGCGGACAATGATCTGTTTTTAAGGCCTCATCTCCTCTCTTTTTCCCACAGCAGTAGGTGACTGGTGCGCGGAAGAGAAAAAGAGAGAAAGAAGGGTGAGGGCCAGCCAAGAGAGAGCACCGCTATCTCCCAAGGCCTCATGTTTCCGAGATGTTCCAGAGTAAGGTGGGAGGAGAACGGAACGGGGGCAGCAGGGGGGGCATATCAATCACACACACACACACACACACACACTCACTCACACACACAATCGCTCAGTGATGGTTGAGTGGGTCTGTGTGACAGACGGGCAGGTGAGAGGCCGACGGTGACGTGGATCGTTAGAGAGCTTTGTCAGTCTTATCTCCTCTGACCACTGAAAGGCATCTCCTCTCAGTCACAGTCATTATGTCTCATTTTAAAATGTGCTTATACTGAAACGCCCATGCTCGAGGCACCTGGGGGAAGAAAAAAAAAAGAAACACGACACTCTGTAGGAGGATGTCCAAACAAGCTCGGCGTGATATCAGGATGGATTTTGGAGGCATCTTTGGGAATCTGACTATAGCGCCATGTTGCAAATCCCTCATCGCTGTACGCCTCATCATCTGCGTCAAGATGGTGTGGAGTGGGAACTGGTTTTACTGTCCAATGTGTGACGAACTGAGTTTTGGTTCTCGCTCGATAAGGTGTCATCATATAATTGTTCATGTGTAAACACATTCCCAAACAAACTGAAACATGCTGACCACATTCCCACTTTTCCAAGGCTCTCTGAAAAACTAAGAAACATGTGATCTATGTTTTTTGAAACATCCATCCATCCATCCACCCATCCATCCGTTATTCAAACTGCTTATCCTGCTCCTGGGGATGCTGGAACCTATCCCAGTAGTCATTGGACTTTCAAAATCATTTACCGAAATTGGTCAAAAATAGAAATCGTTTTATTATAAACAACAGCTCCGCCCAGTATGTAAATGATGAAAGAAAGTAATGCATATTTTACTAGAAATTTTTAACAAGTATATTTTGTCTTTTTCTGGTAGACTGCTGCAGTTCCATGTTTCTGTAGTTGATGGTAATGTACTTGACCTTAACTGTGCACAGGGAGCACTTTGGCCTCTGGACAAACACTGCATGACATGTGATTCTGACATATAGCTGTTCTTAATATGATGATGTGTTTTTAATATGAGCCCGTCAAGTGTAAAATTGGTATTTTCCGAGTGAGCATTCATATTACAGGACGGCTTTCTTCTGCTGGTTAAGAAAGTAAAGTAAGTAGGTCTACTTACTGGCAAAGATTAATATATCACACATGCACAGGCTGAACACAGTGTTGATGTGCCAAAGAGCTAGGTGGATTATTCCAGAATCACATCACACTCCAGACGGGTTTGTTTTGCTCTGCAGAGAATATAAACATCCACACTTCTTCTTCAATAAACAGACACTAAGTCAGCACTGAGCACTGGTCTAGACTGAAACTCTTTGTGTGTGTGTGTGTGTGTGTGTGTGTGTGTGTGTGTGTGTGTGTGTGTGTGTGTGTGTGTGTGTGTGT
>NC_079217.1:55760978-55976272 GCF_029633865.1 Lampris incognitus
AGACATTCAGACAGAGACAGACAGACAGGTAGACAGACAGACAGACAGGCAGGCAGGCAGGCAGGCAGGCAGACAGACAGATAGACAAACAGACAGATAGACATTCAGATAGACAGACAGACAGACAGACAAATAGACATTCAGACAGACAGACAGACAGACAGACAGACAGACAGACAGACGGACAGACAGACAGAGGGATGGACAGACAGATGGACGGACAGACAGACATCCTGTTTCAAACTACAAATAGATACAATAATTAAGTAAGGTCTGGTCATTTTCATTCTCCTGACCTTCACCCTTTACCTCCTACACATGTAGGGAAACAGATTACCTCTGGCATTGAGTTTGGGCCACATAATCAATGATGGTGAACATGAGGGTAGGGTGCGAGCACTCAGTAGGCAGTGACCATAAATCATAGTTGAATTTGATGGGTGGGGTTCTGCACTAGCTGACCATGTGACAGCTGACATGTTGCCCAAGTGTTTCCTGAACCTCCAGAGGTCTGCAGGTCCCTGACTTCAGCCATTTCTCCTGCTCCAACACTCATATCACGCCATGTGTTTCTAGTGTAATTCTACTGATGCATAAATATACTGTTTACTGATGCATAAATATGCTGTTTCTGCTCACTAGTATGTTCCAAGTCAAAGGTGTACTCCATTGACACCGTTAATGTTACTACTTAATGAATCACACATATTGTCCACACATAAAAAATAATTTCCCTTTCCGTGATGACAATGTCAAATCAATATGCTATCAATCTCCACTGTACCAAAGGGGATTCCTACGTTACACCAGGAAGTGCCCTTCAGAGTTTCAAAGATTATAATTGTCTTGCTTTGCCTTTTTTTCTCTCTCTCTCCCTTATTGAACCAGTTGTCTGTCCCTAGAGGTGGCCAGTCTCCAGACCAGGCCAAATCAGAATTACATTAACACCCACAGAGCATTTCATCAGAGCCAGCCAGGTCCCACGCTCCAGGACACCTGTAATAGAGTTTCCCTCCCATAGCTGTTTGTCTTTTCTTTAACACCCCCCCCCCATAAAAAAATAAAAAAAACACTTAAACTCCTTTTGCCTTTAAGGTTTACATGTGCCTGCCTACACTGAACTACTACAACTGATCAAATCAGGCCAAAAGAAATTACATTTGTTGAGAGGATGATCAAATGCCCTCAATGATCAAACCCCGCCAAGAAACATATTAGCTGTCCAATCCGCATGGAATACCCGCGGCGTTGCGCCGATATTGGATTAACAATGAAACATGGAATAAGAGAAGAGGACGTGCAGAAATCTAAGCTGACTCTTTCCCTTTTGCATTCCCTTGCAGCTCTGTTCCTCTGTGCACCGAGAAATTACAAGGATCGTATGCAAGTGAGGAACTGGAAGGGAAAACACTTAAAGTGGTGTATTGGATTACTGCACATTCAACTGCGCTGATTCCGCATGCCAATCTCAACACTAAAGAACACACTAGGTTGGGATAAATGGATACAGTTCGACAATTTGTACAGCACCGTTCTCTGGATGATAGAAACTATGTTGCTGCTGCCTTCCCTCTTCTTCATCAATAAACCTTCCTCGGACAAATCAACACCATACAATATCCCCGATGTGCAATCTTCACCACCGAACTCGAGCAGACCTAACAAATTCAAACATCATATCTGATAATGGGAAAAGGGAGATGTATTTTGTGTGTGCTATGAAAATAAACTCAGACAGAGATGTCTAGGATGAACTGGTGTGTGAAGCCCCGGGGGGGGGGGGCACAGGGAGTGAATGAGAGAGAGAGATGGAGAGGTGGAGATAGAGTTGGAGAGAGAAGAGACTAAGAGGCTTGAACGTCTGACAGACAGGCACCCAGATGGACAGAAACTTGGCATTGGGGAATATGATTCTGCCAGAAACTGATCCATAAAGACGGGAGAAGGTCGAAGGGCAACCTCTCTATAATGAGTCATCATCACTCAGCAGTGTTCGAAGCATGGGGGGGGGCTGTGTGTGTGTGTGTGTGTGTGTGTGTGTGTGTGTGTGTGTGTGTGTGTGTGTGTGTGTGTGTGTGTGTGTGTGTGTGTGTGTGTGTGTGTGTGTGCACATCTAGAAGACAGGGCGAGTGGATCTGAGAGACAGTGCAGGATAAACGACCAGCTCTGCTATGTCAGACCCGTTGGGAGAGAAGCAAGCTCTGCATGTTGTTTCAGCAGAGACCCTAGCCAACCAATGTCACCCATTAGCTCTACATCTACATCAAGCCATGCATTTGTCAATGCCAAAGGCCAAAAAACCAAACAAAATCAAACAAATCAAAACAAAACAGAAAATACTGAGGAATAGCGCGGGTGAAAAGGTGAAACCGGCATTCACTGAGTTATGAAACATGATGAATGTCATAAAACGAGTGGAATTCCCTCCGTTAGTGCGAGGCTGTTTGACTTTACCAGGCTGGGTAAACACAGCCAGGCGAAGCCTGCTACGGCGGCCGGTTCCCGTGGTTACGTGCCGGGCGGCTGGGCGGTTCCACAGGGGAGCTGTGGCGTTTTCATAAACTTGGTTTCTTTTTTTCTTTTCTTTTTTAACTCATAACCACTCATTACTTTTACTGCAGCGGAGTCTGAACTGACCACTAAAAGGGCTGTGCACACTGCCAACACCTTGTACATGGAATTCATAAAACAATGGCTCGCATTGAATTACCCAAATGCGTTTTCAATCAAGCTACTATGGCAATGACCGTCTGTGAGCATTTATGCACATTAGCTCATACGTGTTTATGTTTTTATGCATGTGTGGAAGCTGTGTGTGTGTGTGCGTGTGTGTGTGTGTGTGTGTGTGTGTGTGTGTGTGTGTGTGTGTGTGTGTGTGTGTGTGTGTGTGTGTGTGTGTGTGTGTGTGAATGAATGTGTTTGGGAGTGTGCTGTATTTCACGATGGAAAACAGTATGAGTGTGTACACATGCAAAAGGGCCGTATTTCTGGTTGCACTGCATCAGATGAATATCTCCATTTCTTGTCGCCTGACAGCCTGTTCGTCACCAACTCCACAACAGAGAATTGACCTTCAGCAGCATAACTACCTCCCTCCTGCTGTAGTGCTTCTCTCTCTCCTCTCCCTTCTTCCCTACATTCCTTCATCTCCATCCTCTACTTTTCCTCCCTTACTCTTTCCCCCCTGTCTTGTTCTACCTTTTTTTTTGCTCTTTCTCACTCTCTACCCTCCTTCCTCCATCCACCTCTCCCCCTCTTTTACACCCTCTCCCGCTGCAGCCTTTGTCATTGATCGCTGATGCGATTGGCTGCCCCCATGCTCAGTAATGACCTGCCCTGGCTAGCGGCCGGCTGCTCGACTTGGCACCTCTTAGATTGAACTGTCAGGCAGCGATTAATGGGTGGGCAGAGAGACATAGACACACCTGCAAAGCCTCACCCTGTTCTACCCAGCCCTGCCCTGCTCTCTCCTTGCCCTGCCCTGTGTCCTCCCATCCCTGCCCAGCCTACCCACTGGACTATTTGCATTTTTGGTATTTCTGCATGTTGGTATTGATTAATAGAATATTCAAATGTGTGTGTGTGTGTGTGTGTGTGTGTGTGTGTGTGTGCACACGCGCGCGCACAAATAAGTCTTTACTTTCATATCTGTCAGATATGAAGTAAGGCTGCCCAGCTGAGGAGGGAGATGGTGTTGAAAAAAAATACTTAGAGAAACAAAATATGAAGCGTGATAAACACTAGAAACTGAGAATCATGCTTTCCTTAAATGCCATTTGAAATACTGACAGTGGAATGGGATTACATATTTTATCTGGCCATTGGTTTTATTACGTTAATCAGACATATTGAACCTTGACCAAGGGTGAAAAATGGTTTTCTGTCCTACTTCTACACAGAATGTGATGTGTTTTTTTCTTTCTTTTGCTATAGATATATCGGTATATTTTCTTAACAATGTGAATGTACTTCTGCGATACAAGGCCACTCATGCAGTAATAAAACTCACGATTGTCCAATTTTACTCTTTGCACCCTCCATCTCTTCAGATAACAGCATCAAAATTAAAAGCTTCATATGTTAACGGATGCTATTTCCCAAAGCAGAGATGAGCAAGGGTGTTAGCTCTTGCTCTGTCTTTCTAATGAACTGAGTACTGCAAGCCCACGCGGCTGTCCCGTGTTGTGCTTGGCTGGCCGTCTGCTAACTGTCAGCGCAGTATCTCCTTACACTGATGAATGGGAAGTTTCCAGACCTTTCCCAAAGCCTTCATTCCCTATTTCCAATGCTTCATCTAGAGGAATGGCCAAGAAAACAAGGGCTCCTCTGCCTGGCCGCCAGCCTCCCTAAAGGGGGGAAGGCCGGCTCTGAGGTGGGCATCGAGGCTAAATTTAAAATGGTCCCATAGTGCAGGGAGCGGGGGAGAGTGAGAGAGGATGAGAGAGAGAGAGATAGACAGATAGAGAAAGAGAGAGAGGGTTGGAGAGAGGGCGACGGTGTGAGAGAAATGGCAGAGAAATGAGAACTAAAGGGCAATATGGTTGAAAAATAAAGGAAAATAACTGTTGTGTGTGAGAAATAAGAACACAGAGAGTGAGAGAGAGAGACACAGACAGAGACAGAGAGAGTGATGCAGTAGAAGAGAGAGAGAGAGTACTGAAGATGAAGGAAATGACAAATCCTCTGAACAGTGAACATGTGAAGTTCGGTCCTGCAGTGGTCTGGCGGGGTGTGTGAAACAGAGATAAAATCGATTAGCTTGTCCACTGACCCGGTGAGCAGAGGGCCTCCCTGCTGCCCCGTCCTGCCACAGCCTGACAGAGACATCTGGGCTCTCGGGCCCCCGGGGCCCCTTGTGGACAGTGAAGGGAATAAAGTGGTGCCCTCCTGTCAAATTCGAGCCCTCAAGCAACAGCAAAAACAACAAACCATGCTGCAGTGCTTCACTGCGCTCCGATTCCACGAGAGGCTCAAGAAAGATGTAGTGGAGAGTTTGATTCAAACGAGAGACAAAACCCCTTGATTGGAAACGTTGTCAGATCATGTCCAGATACAAGAAAATGACTGCCTTATTTCTGGCTTCGAAATCACACATACTTTGTTCTCTTAGATCTTGTTCTCACTTAGGAATGAGGGATGAATCACAGCCAAACTTCTAAAACTTGTCTCTTCAAAAACAGACTGAATGTGAGCTATCTATGTTGCTTTCAGGAAAAAAGACTTAATTTGTGAAGGAGAGAGAGGGACAGGGTCGCTGAACCATTGTAGACCCGCTTCACTCATTATGCATGGCTGGATTTCCAACAGCCTAACTTCAAACGTTTGGACACATCATTTTATACCATCCTTGTATTCACACAACCAGCAGATACACATCGCATTGCTATTTTCCAGAAATGTCATCACAGTATCTTATGGTTTTGGATTAAATTATCAAAGCAAAGTCATAATTCTGAGGAGGCCGACCTATTTAATGTCCACCTGTTGAAGATCTAGGAGGCCTGAAACCTCTGTTCATCGCTCGACGTCTTTGAATTTCTCACATGACTTCCTCGGCGAGATATGTAAGAGAGGAGCGCACCTTTGGTTCCTGACTCATCGCAGTGCGTCCGACCTCTGGGGTCACAGAGTGGAAAGAAGTGTGTGTGTGTGTCACCACTAAGCTCTTCTCCGTGTTAGAATAATATTTCTGTGGTACTCTAGGATGCTAACGCTAATCAAAACAGGACATCCTGAGGAGGGCCGAGCGCTCTCTTCCCTGGCCCCGCTCGCCAACCGCTTTATGTTTTTGTGTTTGTGGAAAAGTGACAATCCCAGGAAGCTGCGAGAGGGGCTCATCAAAGCACCGAGCGGGGGGCTCCGGCCGCAGGATGGCTGGAATGTGGCGTGGAAAGGAATCTCTACTGTCCTATTGTTCCCTTGTTTCCTCGGTCTCATCACACAGCGGCACGTCCAGTTCACTTACAGGTAAGCGGCGCTAATCAGCCCTGCATTCCTTTCCACAGCCACATTCTTTCCTCAACCGCGACCCCGGCTGACCAGGAACACACATGTACAGACACAACACACGCACGCACGCACACACACACACACACACACACACACACACACACACACACACACACACACACACTCACAAATGCACCTTGTAAAAGCAGGAAATGATCCAGAGAGATCTTTATGGCAAGGACTTGGTGTTCCCATCTCTTGACACCTAAATCGGATGTGGCTTGGCGGAGAGCGGTGTTACATGGTACATACAGTACATGCCTCACCATGAAGGAGAGAGGAATTGCAGGGGTTCCAGGAGATTGTTGCAGGAGATCCAAACTAGTATAAAGAACTGATTTTTTTTTTTTGCGCTAACACGTTCTACAACAGAAGAAATTATTCTTCCAGGTGAGTAATTGGTAACCCGATAAATTCTTTAAGTATAAAAATCTGTTGGGTTTTCCACACAATATCCTATCATCCATCTCACGATAACGCTTAATAGAAGCTACAGCATCAACAATATAGGAAAGAGTGAGAGGCATGATAAAATCCCAAAAATTCTCAGTAGAAAAATAAAAATTTGAGTCGGAAAAATAGAGAGATATTTCTGTTGTATAATATCTATTTAAACCAATGTGTCCTGCAGTAATAAACAGATTATTTGCTTATATATAAATCCGTCTAATTATTTTTTCGGCTCTTTGCAATCTGTCATGCTTGCATTACATCTCTCGAGTGCATCCATCACAGTTTCAGCACTCCAACACGGGGGAGACAGCTGCTATCACATTGTATCGGATAAATGTGGTGTGGTACAAACTTCATCAGGAAGGCTTCAGCTTTGATCAAATCTCCTCCCCTCATCTCTCTCGTCCTGTGGAGGTGAGAGGTCAACGTTTAATGAGGTTCAGACTGAAGAGTTAGTGTGGCTCGTTAAGGCAGAGATGAAAGGTGTGCAGGATTCAGACTTACACACACACACACACACACACACACACACACAAACACACACACAAACACACACACACACACACACACACACACACACACACACACAGATAGACACTTGCATATTTACAGTACATATGCCCACACACAAACACACACAGAGACATGTATTCACACACATGTGCATGCACAAACTCCTCGCACTACCCTCTTCCCTGTCCCATCCTCCCTCTTAAGCTACAAAATGAGCATGCCCTGATCTCCCTCTCCTATGCTGTGTTAATCATAAATTAATATCCTCCTGTTTGCCCCCCCCACACACACACACTCTCTCTCTCTCTCTCCCCCTGTCCCGCCCCCCTCCCTCTCCTTCCATCCCTCGCGTCCAGCCTGCTCCACCCAGGGAGATCCCCGAGCGGTGCTGGAACACACTGTTATCGGCTGCACTCACAAAGTGATTGTTGGATAATTCCTGTTTGTGACTGTACTCCCCACTGCATATAAGAAAAGAAAATGGCCCTCTCCGCTGTCAAGCCCCCTCCTACCAGCGACAAACACATTGCAAAACAACACGTCCACATGCACACAGACAAACATATTGCCCACTCATTCGCCAAACTTGTGTCACTTTGGCGTGCATGCCGTAAACATCAATTTCTGCTCGGTGTGACAGAGACATTGGAAGTAGTATGAACTCGGTGCAAGACAGCTATACTTAATCCTGCAGGCTGCTCATTGGTTTTCTCTGAGTTAAGTCATCAAATTTAATGCACTGGTCCTGATATGAGGACACCCTTTTGAAGTGATTCAGATGACCAGAAATCAGAATGCAGTGGGGGGGTGGGGGTGGTACATGGAATTTTCATGTACATTTTTTTAAAGTCCAGTAAATAGTCAGTCATCTTATAATGTGAGCAGATATACAGTATGCCATAACTGTGCCTGTAAACTGCAGAACAATGCAGCACAGACAGATACAGATCAGATACAGACTGCAGCAATACTACATTCATACCAAGGCAAGACTTTGGTCTTTATTCTTATTTTATTGAAGCCTTTGTGCTGCTCTCTTTACCATAAATAATCACCTCCCACAATATAATGATGTTATGATATAGTTACCTTATGTGCGACATGACGTCAATGTCCCTGTTTCTACAACTGCCAGGTAATTGATTGCAGCATGAAATGATTGAAGTTCTTTCATTAGCTAACAGATATCGTTTCTTGACCACACCGAGGACTTCTAACTTTGCACCGAGTCATTACTGTACTGGGCTGAACCGCACCATCAGCAGTCTGTTGACGTTAAAACTACTTAGACATCATAACAACACACAAATCAGTTTGATGTCTGGGAAAACTTCTCAGCTCAGCAAAATTTCATTTATCTCAAACCAGCACAGAGTGACAATGTTGTGGTGTGTCTAACACACTGGACATATACTCTGCATACTATTATAATCGTACAACATATTACACTTGTAATATTGTAACTGTCTCGGGCTTACACGCTCAAACACATGCAAACACACACTGCTCAACCTCACAGGCGCACAAGCTCACCTCCCCACCAAAACCCATGTTACCAATCCGTTGCACTCATACACATGTGCATGCACACGCACACATGCACACATGCACACACACAAACACTAACACACGCATGCACACACATAATCTATAAAAATATGCTTAACTTGGGACAGTTCTGTTTGATAATGACCTCAGTCTTGGCACCGAAGTGGGCCAGACCAGACTGCCGACAGACTGGAGGCCTTTGTATGGACTCCCTATCTCTAACTCAATGACCTTTTGGAGGGTGTGTGTGTGTGGGGGGGGGGTTAGAAATGCCTTTTTTTTATTTAGAGGGGGTAAGGCTAGCCCATTGTTCTGTGTTGGTACGGTTTCCCTGTGGTAAACACACAGCAGTTCCCAGGCTTGACGTGTCACTGCATCCCCCTCCCTCCCTCGGCGTTCCCACACTGCCTTGTTTCTGCACCTTAACCCCCCTCCACCCATCTACCCCAATCTTTGCACACACACATGCACATACAAACATATATACACACACCCATCCCAACCTACACTCTCATCCCACCCAGGAACACAGTTACACACCTAGCTGCGACGCAACTAACACACTCTCGCTTTTTTTAAACCCACTTACAAAAGTGTCAAACAAACAAGTGACCCGTGTTCGTCTTTTTCAAAGCATAATTTTAGATGCCTGAAGCTGAAATTCCATATGTGGACGGATCGAGCAGAGAACAACAATTCAAAAAGAGGGAACAGTGAAGGGAGTGAAGTCAATGGTGCAGGCCACTCAGTCAGGGCGTTTGGGGGACCACGACAGGAATCTGGAAGTTTCCTAGTTGCATGGGACAAGGGCCATCCTTCAAGGCGAGTGACAACAACGCATAAACAAATCACTAACCTCGTCACCGCAGCTCTCTGTTCACAGCCCTGAGACCATGTCCTGGATGACTCATTAACATCAGGGACCCTCTAAAGGGCCATTTTTTGAAGGAGCGAGAGAGAGAGAGAGAGAGGGGGGGGGGGGAGACCCTGCTCACATCACAAGAGGAGAGGGAAGTGGCCGAGAAGTCAAACAGATGGGGGGCGGTGATGGATGGGAGGGTCTGTGTCACAATCGCCCTGTACCCCAACCCCCGAACCCTGACACCCAAATCCTAATTCACATTACCACACTTATAAATCCACAAAAGGATGTTCGGGCACCAACGCGTGAGCAAAAAGCACGGATGCAGACACTATTGGGTTTGAGTGTATGCAAATGTGACGAATGTTGGTTGGATTTTGCGATGTGCTAGTTGCATTTTACACCTGACCGGGGGCGCATACGAGACCATTCCCATGACACCGACCAGAAGAAATAGACCTACGTTATAATCATGATTTCCTTATTACTTCTACCACTGTCCTGGCTGACCAATTGTAACTGCTGACCGACCTTGACTATTTCGATGTTCCTGTTTCCAAAGATATTGTGGAAGAATATTGACTATTATACTCTGTAATTGTCTTTAACATACAGTACACGAGTTTCTTTCCAATTGTTTATTGTAATTATTTTATAAATACCCCACAGACACAGGCAACGCTCAGTTCCTATGCTTCCACACATCTTTACCTGTGGAAATAAATTACAAATAGAACTGTATACTGTACATCTCTTGATGTGCATGATGAAAAAAGTGGAAGTCAGATGAATGGGACGAGTGCTCTTTCGAGTCAAAATGTATTCAACACTTATGGACAACCACTTATTGAAAGAAATATAATTTTAACCCCCACATATTCTGCATACTGCCCTTGTCTTAAGGGTCATTTATGACCCACCTTCATTAAACCTCTAACTTAAAGCAACTTAATTTAATTTTTAAACCCCAAATCTATTGTGCACGAAGAAACAGCCTGTCATACATCACAAACTTCGTGAGTATCTGTGTTTTCCCTCTTCACAGTGCAGAAAGATTCAGCGGACACCGCTAGTTTTTATAGGGTCAAAATCACCCTAAAACAATCTTAGCACCCTAGTGGTGTACAGCTTTCATGGAAATAGGAACACAAACGTTTCCCTTTTTCTAATGTTGGGGTCACTCTAGGGAAAGTCATCAAATTTCAGGTGGAAACAAGTCTTTTCTCTGCTGTTAAACACTGTTATGGGCCTTTTTGACCCGTAAAACAACCAACGGGTTAATTAAGCAGGTCTGTATAGTGGAGTTCATGTCACGCACAAACATTTTTCTCGATTTCCTCTGACATCTGTCTGTTCGTTCGTTCCGTTTGTTTAGGTGCACAGATGTAGACGACACAGTCGGGTCAGCATCGTAGCCGCGGCTTGTTAAAGCAGGTGATGAGTTTGCACCGCTGTCAGCCTCTGGCTTTACATGCTTCCAGACGCGGTTCATTGCTTGGGGAGATACGGAGCATTCGTGAACCGAACTCTAGCAACATGCAAAAGAGCGCCGCCCCGGGCACGGCCAGGGCCGGTGTCAAAGGGTCTCTCTGTCTGTAGCTAGCCAGCGTCCACTCCACTTTCAAATGGCCCGACCCATTAACGGTTTTAATGAGCTCCGTCCGACAAACGCGCAAACGCACAGACCATGGTCGCGCCAATTGTGAAGACGGAAATGAAGCGACACGCAGGGCACTCTCCTGTCACGTGCACGCAGGCAGTCATTAACGAGGGCGCACCGGGGGGGAGCAGCGACAATGCGACGACAGGTCGGAGAATTGCACCAGGACGCGAATCAAAAGATTAATCTGCAGCGTAATGATTTCCAACAAATCATCAAAGACCTGTTAACGTTGCGCATGAATCAGTGGTTTTATTGGGACACATGTATGCCAGAATGAGCTATGATTAGGCCTCGTCCACGTTGGTTTTGATAACCAGGGGAAACCCACACACACACACACGCCTCGAACGCGCGCGCGCACACTCGCACGCATACAAGCGCACGCAACCCTTTGCACTTCACAAATGTTGGCTACAATTAAGGACGCGGGATAAAGCCTACACAGGCCTTGGCTGTTCGAAAGCAAAAGCGAGGTTTTGTGGCGCACCACATCACATCTGGCCATGTGGACCAATCAGTCAGTCCCTATCAATCACTCTTCCGTTTACCACCTCTCCATCACCTCCTCCATTACATCCACTCTTTTTTATCACACCAATATTCTCCACGGTGCAAAGGAGGCCTGTACTTGCCCGTTTTAACACGACTTCTCCGGACAGGCAGACACACACTGAACACATTTACTAGCGCGGTCGTTATGAGGGGTCTGGGAATTTAAATATTCACTGTTGACATTGTGCAGACCTGGCTGAGGGCCAGGCTGGGCCCGGTCCTCTGGGGACTCATGCACGGCGATACAGAGTGGTTCACTACATTCTCTCCCTCTGACTAAAGAGGTAGACATCTTCTTCTCACATCTTGAGTAAATAATAATCTTTGAGTGAGTCCCGAACAAGCCCTCCTATTCTCAGAATGTCGTTAATGGTTTAGAACCAGGCCTGAAAATGTGGCTGTATAGTTGCTGCCTGTTGCCCGGTGCATTGCTATTTAGAGACCTTTTTCCTCTCTTTTGTTTGCTCGAGTGTGTGCGTGTGTGTGTGTGTGTGTGTGTGTGTGTGTGTGTGTGTGTGTGTGTGCGTGCGTGCGTGCGCGCGCGCGCGCAACGCGAGCTACTCCTTTATATTTTTTGATACAGTGTTTCCATTTTTTCCAACATGTAAATCAATAGTTTAATAATTCAGCGGAACTCCATCATATTTGCAATGCTCATATATATCCTTACATGTATGACGAGTAACTCGGCACACATAGGAAGTCCATTGGCTGGTGGAATAAAACATCTAATTAAGGGATCATTCTTCATAACCAGACTCAACTAAATGAATTCACAGTCACCTTTTTAGACATGAATATGTCCTAGGTTTTGTCTATAGCCTCTTCATAAAGTCTTTATTTTGGCAAGGATATCCAAAACCAAACAATTCCATATGTTTAAGAAAACGAAGATTCCCATTTGATGCATGTTAATATAAGGACATGGAAACATGGAAGGATGATTGCCAGGTATATTTTACTGAGCATATAAAAACTCCGAAGGTAAAGCTTAATAAAAGGTCGTCACATTTATAAAAAAACACCTCCAAACAATAATAGACTTCAACACACACGCACGCACGCGCACACACTATATATATATATATATATATATATATATATATATATATATATATATGCGTTTGTGGTTTGACTTTCGCTAATAATTTCTACTTAAATCGATTAATAGCCTTTAATTGAAAGATTGAAATTAATCCTAGGAATTTTATAGTCGATACAAAGTCAGAGTTAGTCATTTGGAGAGGACCAAAACTAAAAAAGCATTGACTAGAAATGTAATCTTACGTGTTAAAAGCCTGAGAGAAATGATATTGGATCCTCAGTAATCTTTCATAATGTGCTGTTGCAGACCACTACAATAATCGATAACATTTTCCACTGCCCCCTTAAATATAGCTTACAGACTTACACTGAGTTGAGTTGGCCCATACCTCGGAGTAACTGAATCGATTTGTGTACTTCGATAGTTTCGTGACCATGTCTTCACAAAACGTTTGACAATCAGTTTATCCTATTTCATACAGGTTAAAATAAACGCAACAGCCTGCGTCCTTGAAAATACCTGGCAAATATTCAAAGGCAGTCAAATGACGATTTTAGGAGAAAGTCTGCAAAACCATGATGTTCGTGCGCGATGAGAATTTTAACATCCAGCTCTGACGCGCCCTATAATGGTAAAAAAAAAGATAATATAAAATAAAATCAGTCGTTTACAGAAACACATCCACCTATAGCAAAATACGCGCAGCAAACAACGCAAACTAATGCAATCATTTCCCTTTTTTCCATGACAGCAGTGATGCGGTTTGAATCTACACTGAAGTCCTCGCTTCTTCTACTTCTTCTTCTTCTTCTTCTTCTTCTTCTACTTCTACTTCTTCGTCGTCGTCGTCGTCTTCTTCTTTTCTTGATCTCTCATCGTTATCTTGTCACGAGCCAACCTGTCTTTTCAGAGGGTGAAGTGATCAGCAGCCCCAGGAGCGAACGAGCGCAGCTCAGCCGCGTGCAGCGCCAGGCTCTTTAACCTACACTACAGCGCCCACTACATGTAACGGTGATTCCCATGCAGGAGCGACGCTTCACAAAGTTACCCCATCGTCCGCTCAACTTTCCTGCTAGGCTGCTTTCACAACGACCATTTATTTTCTACAGCTTTCGCGCAACGGAACGACACTAAAAATGTCAACCAAGGGGAAAAAAAGCAACAACAACAACCTAACCAGTTACAATAGCTCAGAGGTAAGAGTAAAGGATTGTCGTTTTGTGATTAAAGGAAAGCACACTGTAACTAATAATGGATGCGAACACAGTGATATCTGAGCCTATAGGTATATATAAGTAAGATGGCAGTTTGAAAAGGCAAAGAAAGGGATGTTGCACCTACTCGTGGCCAGTTTCCGTGCCCTGCCTTTGGACCTCATGATGACAGTCTTTCGGCGTGGGTTTGTTTGATTTTTTTTCTCGGCTCTTTTCCTCCTTTTTCTTTTTTCTCTGTCCTTTTCTCTGTGTTTCTCAATCCAGACTCGCTATCTCTCCAGCATTGTCAGTTTGGACACCTTCGCACATGCGCATAGCCAAACTGCCAGCGCCGCCAGAAAAAAAGTTTGGGACGATTTATCACTTCATATGTACGTAGGTGATCTCGTCAGGATGGCAGTCGCAGAGATCCCTCCGTGTCAGATTTGCAGAGATCAGTGAGTGAGACAGAGGGGCAGTCAGCAAGCAGCCCTGATCTACACGGAGCGCGCGGACACATTCATTATAGCGACCCTCATTCTCACGTTCTCTGTTGTGCACCTTTTTTGTGTTCACGTGAAGTCACATTAATCAATGTTCACTTAAATTAACCGTGTTGAATGTTTTCATTAGACGTTTTTATATCATTTAATTGTGTTTTGACCATCATACCGAGCGCTGGAAAATAAATGAAAAACTTCCCCCTCCCTCCCTCTCTCGTTTGGCCACTCAACTGAGTGACAGCGTTGATGTGCTCAGGTTTTTGGTTTTTTTTTACCCCTTTTGTGCTGACAGTTATTAACATGTAAAGTACCAAGTATTCATGACTTTTAGACAAATATAGGCTGTATTTCGTTTGCGTAAATTCCATGTCGTGATAGTTGATGTAACTTCTCGAGATTATTTTCACCTGGCTTAACTATATTATTTAATTATTTCAGCAAATTGTTTCATGAGTCAAGCTGAACAAATTTTTTTTTGATCAAAACGTATTCATTTTGGCAAACAAAACGATGACGGGTTATACGCCAATACAGCTCTAAGACGTGATAATATCCTGGTTGTTATTCTGTTAGAGCATAAAACGTTTATGATTAATTGTATGTATGCATATACCAACATGTAGAATAGCAAGTAGCCATTA
Organism: Lampris incognitus; assembly: GCF_029633865.1. Taxonomy (NCBI): domain Eukaryota; kingdom Metazoa; phylum Chordata; class Actinopteri; order Lampriformes; family Lampridae; genus Lampris; species Lampris incognitus. Next base: position 55,775,961 of record NC_079217.1, read on the forward strand.
CAATGTTTGATTGCTTGACCTTAAAAGCCCATGGTTATAACGTCTTTAGTTTCTGCAGCCGGACCCTATTGATTTAAAACACGCATTGCTCCACACTGTTACGATTTTAAAGACGCCGTGGCCTGTCTGTCCCCAAATTAAGACGGCGAATAATCAAGGTAATTATCAATTAATTAGATCCGCATGAGATCATGCTGACCTTGCACATGAACCCCTTTAATGGGTTGTGAACTCTTGCTATCGATTCCAAAGTGCGTTGAAACTAATTAAACAACCGCTAAATAAAAGCAACGAGCGGATAAAAACAAACAAACAAACAAACAAAAGATGCTATATAAGCTATTTTCAGTTAACTGCCCCCCCCAACTCTCTATCTCTCTATCTGTCTCTGTGTCCCCCGACCTACTCTGAACAACCAGGGAGCTCGTTCAAGGGGTCATAATTATATTCGCTATATTATTTCCAGTGGCCTCGGACACGTTATTGCATCGTTGAGTGAAATCACTTCGTTCGTCATTCAACTCGCCGAATTAAGAGAGAGAGAGAGAGAGAGAGAGAGAGAGAGAGAGAGAGAGAGAGAGAGAGAGAGAGAGAGAGAGAGAGAGAGAGAGAGAGAGAGAGAGAGAGAGAGAGAGAGAGAGAGAGAGAGAGAGAGAGAGAAATACTTTATTGTGGTAATACCTCAGCCTACCTCTACTACATAATGACATAAATGGTGCTATTAAGTAGGATATAGCCGTGTGCGCCGTGCCTGAGAGGGTGGCGCCCCCCTTTTGAACAGCTCGCGCACAGAACACAGCTCCAGGCAGCGGCGGCGGGGCAGCGCGCGCTCAATTAGTCTAAATGGAAACAGTTTTCATTCAGCGCAATGCAATAACTCACTGTTCTCTCTCTTTTTTCCCTCTTTTCTTCTCCGTACCGCTCTCCCCAATACACGCTTTATTATGATACACTGACCTCAACGGCGGCGAGGTGGCAGGGTCATGGAAGTGGCGGAGAGATCCTCACAGTAGGTTGTACTAATTATTAGACATTAATTGGGTGCGAGGCCCCGCGCACCCCCCTCACCCCACCCCGCCGCCCGCCCCAGTTTCAGATATAGTTAAATGATCGAGCTCATTTATCCTTCAGATGTTAAATCCCTTAAATAAATAAAACAGTGATTCCCACCGAGTGGATCTGCGTACAGAGGGGCTAATTAAATATGGTGAGGCGGTTAACACGGATCATATACTAGTACTCTGTACAGCAATATCGACATATTTGATTTGTTTAATACTTAGTTATAGTATTTAGAGGTTGATAAGGGGTTAAAAAAAGAAAGGAAGAAAAACAATCTGTATAGCGGGCTGTGGAGGTAGAGGGAGCCCCGGGCGCTAGGAAATTACCAGCGCCCGCGTGACCTTTGAGCAAGGTAATCAATCAAGTGATCAACAGGGATATTTATCACTGCTCTGTGCACACGAACATGTTTCGGAAAAAAATATTGAATAGATAAATAAAAACAAATAAAATGTACGGAATTTAGATGCAGAGAATCCTGTGAGAGAGCCGTGATGGAAATTATTTTGCAGCATGCAGCCTATAGGAATCTTTCATTCATAGTTTTCTCACCGTGGAGCGTTTCCATCAAACGATTCAAGTAAAATTCATCATGCTTTTAGCTACAATATCACAATATAGAGGCTTGAATAATCCTGCATCTCTAACTTCTTCAACGTCATCGTAATCATCATAATCATCATCAAAAACAACAACAATAAAATGATTAATAAGATAATTATCAATATTAGAATTATTTAATCACTGTTACTATCATAAATTCATTCAGGTATGTAAAGGTCAAAATAACCCCATTCCGCACCATTACGGTCAGTAGTCTCACTTTGACTTTGTAGACCTACATCTTATCCTGGTCATATATTGCTTGACATGGACTGACTACCAGGACACTTTATCATCTATTTGAAAACTGTCCCGAGGAGAATTTTGTTTATAAAACCACGGTTTCTCGCGTAGTTTGACAAATAGAAAGGTATTGAACTGCTTTCCTACTTTTCTAGGTGTTGTGGTAGTACATGGTACATGTGAGAAGCAGGCTGGCTTTAGAAAGTCTATGACACGTGTGTATTTTAGCGCCCCCGGGTGGACACACTAGTGTATCAGTCAGAAAGAGTGAAAGCCTATTATGGGCCGCTGTTGCAAAGCAGATCATCTTAAACCAAAATCCGATTTCATCAGATTGAATTTATACAAATATACCCAGTTCAAAATTTACACACAAAATAATAGCTTGCTCAATAGATGTGAGTATAGGATTTATACTATTTTCATTTTAGAAGTCAGTCAATCAATCAATCAAGTTGCATTTATAATCGTGCAACATTTTAGTACCAAATGAAGACAATAAGTGATATCACCATTCTGGCAAAAATCGAAATTCAAGGATGATTCGTTGACTTTACAAGTTAATATCAAACAGCTGAACTGAACTCACCTTATTCTAAAAGCTACGTCTATCCTACGTGACCGGCCCTCCATTTGTGAGCGACTGGACACCACCCACCCTGATTATTTTTAACTCTTTTCATTCCCTACTTATTAAACCGCGGTATAATTACCAACAGTTTAATCATGACAGGTCATCAACAACCCCTCGTCTGTGTGGTTGACGCTTATTAAAGGCAAGTGACGGTCATATTCTTTATATTTTACCGCCATCTAGTGAACAAAAGACTATCCTGCATGGGATCAGTATAATATTGACCATTTGTCATCGAGACTTCATAAACGTCCCCCTTTTCTTGTCTGATTTATCTTATTGTTCAAAGCACATGGTATCAAGCTGCAATTTAAACGTTTTTTTTCATTGAAATCTTAAATATAGCCTACATTAGAAGTTCCCAGGTCATTACTGAATAAGAATAACAGGCACGACATATTTACTGAGTTAGTGTTTCAAGACCTGCCATGTATAAAAGACAATAAAAAGTGCGATCTAACATGTGACTGATTGATGGGCTAGTATGGCTGGTACTGAGGTAAAGTGCATTTTAACAACCATTCCTGGACCCAGTATTCAGCAATCCAAACAGATTACGTTGTGCTCCAGACATTGTGTAGTAGAATTTATAGGGCGAGTGTGGCTAAGTTGGCCATACACACTCATTTATCTCTGAGTCCTCATTTACTATAGGGAGTCCATCTCACATACACAAACACATACACACCGCTCGACATACAATATCATCCACATCAATTTCAATTGACGTTCCCATTGAACAAGCCCCTTTCAACAAAGAGACGAGACAAGTAATCAATCAAGGCAATCTATCAGGTTTATTTATCTCCATTTCCAGTAACAGCGGACGGTGGAATCCCTGTCAGGTTCCCGGTTGCTGGCTAATTAGGAGAACACGTGGATTGATGAGATGCTTAGAGCTCTGTCTTTGACAAAAGTCAATAATCAAGACTATTCCAAAGGTCAACTATGTGCTTAAGATGTTCTTTATTCAAACATTTCAAAGATACATTCAGTACCAGAAATAACTCAAAGCTTGATGATTCGTTTACATTTTACATAAGTAAACAATTTTTTGCGTCTTTTTTTTAACCAGGATTTGACAAATTCTCCGATTGTCAAGGACACAAAATAAACCCTTTGATCCCAGCTGCAAGAATATCTAGAATTTGTCAAGTGAGCAACAGCAATGAAATTAACTTGGGGGGAAAAGCTGAGATTCTAATCATTCATGAGCAATATACATCTCATTACTTAAAAGAGCACTTGGTCTGGAAAATGTTTGGCCCCTACTATTGGTGCTCTGAAGCACCGACACTCCCCTCTTTGAACATCTGAAGTGAGGCGGAGAGGGAGCCTGCATGCAATGCGGGGGACTGGGTGCCTTTAAGGACCGAGATCATCTTGGTTCTTTGAGGGTCCAGAGCACCAGCCTCCTCCCACAGTCATTGTCTCATCCCTGGAAAGAGACCAGAGCCCCCAGTGGTGATAGAATAGAATAGAATACACTTTATTTGTCATTTGTACATACATACAATGAAATTTGTTCTCTGCATTTAACCCATCATATCGTATAGGAGCAGTGGGCAGCTGGAGCACCTGGGAACCAACTCCAGTTCTTCTTTCCATTGCCTTGGTCAGGGCCGCAGACAGGAGTATTAATCCTAGCATGCATGTCTTTTTGATGGTGGGAGGAAATGGGAGCACCCGGAGGAAACCCACACAGACACGCGGAGAACATGCAAACCCCATACAGAAAGGCTCTGGGACGGCCTGGGGTTCGAACCCAGGACCTTCTTGCTGTGAAGCAACAGTGCTAACCACTGGGCCACCATGCTGCCTAAGGTCCACATCACTCTCCAGCAGGCTTCGGGTCCCAGCAGGGTCCCTGAGGTCACAAATCCAATGGCATGGGTGGATACAAGGATCTCTGCTGGCATGAACCTCTCACCATCTAGCTGCTAAATCTGTCGGGGAGTTCGTAGTGTGACTCTGCACTGCTGATGGTTATTTGTGGCACACAGCACAGCTCAGGGGCCACATAGTGCCATTTGTTACTTTGACAAATGTACTGATCTTATGCTAAAAAAAAAAGGTTTAAATTGAGAGGGGGGGCTGTTAAAACAAAAAAAAAATAGGTCAACACAAAAAAATAATAACAACAACAACAATGATAAATATAGCCGCAAGCGGCGATTAATGGGGTCCAAGCAGTATTGCAGCCGCCATGTGTCCGATCTGTTTCATATTTGGTACATGGCTTCTATGTGCCACAAAGAATAAGCATATCAAATTTCATGAAGATTGGCCTTTCATACTAGCAGATATTAGCTGCTGAATTTTGATTGGCTGTTTGGCAGCCATTTTGGTAATCCAGCCAATCAACACTTTAGGTAATGTAGCCAAATGGGTCCAAGTATAAGTATACCAAATTTCAGATTTTTTGATCAAGCGGTTTTTGAGATGTCGGATTACTTGGGTCGCCTGTGTCCTAGACGATTACCGTAATTTTTTTTTAAATGTCGTAACACTTCCATTGCTTCAGAAACATGTGCCAGAGTTTCCAAAACTGGACCAGACGGTGTGATTTCTTGCGTCCTAGCCGACTGCCGTAAAAAGAAAAAGTATGTCGTTATACCCAGGTGTCCTGGCGTGTGGTATGTAGAGCTGCAGCGCTTCCACACCAAATAAGTCAAAATAGCGGGCAAACTATATGACTGACATAGGTGGTCCCCATAGTAAAGTTGTTGAGCACATTCAGATGCATAGGTCTGTGCAGTTTTGTGTTGATCTGACTTATGGTGTGGGAATTACGCATGACCCTTTGTTATAGCGCCACCATCTGGCTGACATAGGTGATTTGTGGTGCCTGAGTAGTGGGGGGCCATAGGAATCCACGTACCAAATTTGGTTAGTCTAGGACTTACGGTTGCTGAGCCTCACACACTTTTAAAGGAGAAAAATAATAATAATCCTAACTAATACAATAGGGTTCCACCAGCTTCGCTGCTGGACCCCTAATAAATAAGAAATAGAAATAAGAACAAAATTATCAACAAGCATGGTGCACATAACACCCTAACTATACTGCACTACCGCAGCACACAAGTAGCAGCACAAAACAACACAAACAAAACTCGACAGGGCCAATCCAATGACCAATAACTCAGTGTCTGACAGCCTGAGTCTGAGGGAGGAGTTGTAAAGTTTGATGGCCACAGGCAGGAATGACCTCCTGTGGCGCTCTGTGGTGCTTTTCAGCAGAATGAGTCTATTACTAAAAGTACTCCTGTGCTCAACCAGCATGTCATTGAGTGGGTGGGAGACATTGTCCACGATGGCATGTAATTTCAACAGTGTCCTCTCAAAAACCTCCGCCAAAGAATCCAGTTCCACCCCCACAATGTCACCGGCCTTGCGGATCAGTTTATTGAGCCTGTTTACATCTGATACCCTCAACCTGCTGCCCCAACACACAACAGCAAGCAGGAGAGCACTGGCCACCACAGACTCATACCACATCCTGAGCATTGTCTGGCAGATGTTGAAGGATCTCAGCAGACGGCTCTGTCCCTTCTTGTAGAGGGCATCAGTGTTCTTATCCCAGTCCAGTTAATTGTCTATATACACCCCCAGGTATTTATAGTATGCCACAGTGTCCACACTGACCACCTGGATGGAGACAGGGGTCACTGGTGTCATGTGAGGGACATGACACCAGTGACCCCTGTCTCAGGTCAACAACCAGCTCCTTTGTCTTAGTCACGTTGAGCTGCAGATTGTTCTGCTCACACCACGTGACAAAGTTTCCCACCACGGCCCTGTACTCAGCCTCCTTACCATTACTGATGCATCCGATTATAGCAGAGTCATCAGAGAACTTCTGAAGATGGCAGGACTCTGTGAGGTAGCTGAAGTCCGTGGTGTAGAGGGTGAAAAAGAAGTGAGACAGGACTGTCCCTGCGGAGCCCCAGTGTTGCTGACCACTTTGGCCACAGTGCTGCAAGCGCACATACTGTGGTCTACCAGTAAGGTAGTCAACAATCCAGGACACAAGGAGGGCATCTACCTGCATTGCTGTCAGCTTCTCACCCATTAGAGCTGGCCGGATGGTGTTGAAGGCACTGGAAAAGTCAAAGAACATGACTCACAGAGCTTGCTGGCTTATCCAGGTGGACATAGGCACGGTTAAGCAGGAAAATGATGGCATCCTCAACTCCCAGTCGGGGTTGGTAGGTGAACTGGAGGGGGTCTAAGTGTGGCTTGACTGTGGGTCGAAGCTGCTCCAGGATGAGTCTTTCCAGAGTCTTCATGATGTGTTAAGTCAATGCTACTGGTCTGTAGTCCTTGGAGTCCCTGGGATGCGACGTTTTAGGCACAGGAACAAATCAGGATGTTTTCCACAGTACGGGGACCCTTTGAAGTCTAAGGCTCATGTTGAAGACATGGTGAAGCACTCCACATAACTGAGGGGCACAGGCTTTGAGCACCCTGGGGCTAACACCATCCGGGCCTGCCGCCTTGCTTGCATGAAGTCTCAAAAACTGTCTTCTGACATAGTCTACCACGAAGCACACTGTAGGTGTTACAGGTAGGGAGGGAGGGGTGGTTGTCAGGATGGAGAGGGCCATTAGTCCAGGAACCCAGGGGGGGGCGTAGGGCCCCCACTGGAGGTTGGTCAGGGCCGCAGACAGGAGTATTAATCCTAACATGCATGTCTTTTTGATGGTGGGAGGAAATGGGAGCACCCGGAGGAAACCCACACAGACACGCGGAGAACATGCAAACCCCATACACATTTTGATTTGTTTTTGAGGGGTTTTTTTGTATTTGTTTGAAATCTTTCTGCCTACACCATGAAATCCTTTTGCCTAAACAATTAAATTTAGAGTGATAACACAAAAAAATATATTAAATAAAATAAAGAACCCTAAAAGTAGTGATTGTGTCCTGTGTGGTACTTATTTCCATGGGTTACACAATTTTGGTGTAATCACTTGTCACAGCTGCCTTGTTTTGGATTGTTTGGCCAGCCTGGCATTAAAGGGACCTCTCTCCACCTATACTCACAGTGCAGCCTTATGTTTCATCAGGACCGTCAAATTTACTAATGTATTAGAGCTCATGTTTCAGATGTTGCATTGGAATAATTTTCAGCTGCTTCCAATTGCCTTTGTTTTAGGTCCCACACAGTTCTATTCTGGTCTTAACCAGTGGCATTTTTAATCTTAATTCGTTTATTAAATCCAAAAGCTGAAGTAGGAATACACATAAGAACACTTTAAAACTGAATACTCAAAAAGGGTTTCATAATAGTGTGACAAAGTCAAATAGGAGACCTTAATAATGAAAGCTACAATGTTTTTGTTTTGCTTTGTTTTTCGTTTTTTTTTTTTTCAAGGAAAAGGATCCCAAGCCCATCTAAAACATCTCATAGTCCTGCTTATCAGTGTGATCTAGACTTAGGCAAGAAAAGGGAGCATGAGCAAGACAAGACAGTAGATATTTTTCTGGGAGGACATGAAGGCCACTCTGAAGTATATTCTCTGCCCACTTGAATGTCTCATTGAGTGACAGAGAGGTACTGCTGTCAGAGCTTCCTCTGTCTGCCACAACTGATAAGGAAACACCATGCACAATATGGTTTGAATGCCTTGACTGCTCTGGTTTAAGCCTCACAATCAGTGCTGGCCCTGCGAGCGTCAGGCATAGTGTCTGGCCGTGTGCTGGCCTGTGATTATGATATCACACAACAGTACTTCCTTGTGCTTCACGGCCACCTTTTTCCACATGCATTACACCTTGTGATTAAAGTGGGCCTCTACAACTTCCCCTCCTCCCCCAAGTCAACCGGAGCTGAGATCCGGCACTCTGTAGACAGGAGTAATTTCAAACTTTTTGTCACAGTAAAATTTAAAACAAAAAACATGATGCAGCGAATTCACAAGCATTACAAAATAAATCGCAAATAAAGTCGTTCTTCTATTTTTATACTACTTTACATTTTCTAAAAGTTTGAATGATATCGCGTCCTCACGTGACCCGCACCTGCCTGCTGTCTGGCTTCACCAGACTTGACATCAAAAGAGACTGGCTTCACACTCACGGGTCAGGGTCAGTTCACCGCACCAGGCAGACAAGACTCGAGAGAGCGTCAGCTTGCTACCTGCACTATTATCTTGGATTGGGGGGCATAAAGAGTGAGTATCTTCAGTGAATTTCCAATAGTATTTCAAATAGTTTTGTCTAGCTCTGCTGTGGTTTTCATTCAAGCAACTAACGTTAGCGAACGTAACGTTAGCTAGCTAGCTAACTAGCTATCTTCCACCCGGTAACGTTGCTAGCTAGTCGCTGACGTTGCTGGCTAGTTGTTTGTATGCTGCTAGGCAAGCTAACTATCGGTAGCGTCCGGTAACGTTACCGGTAGCTAGCTAGTTATGTTTGTCCAACCTTAGCTCTGGCCATGCAATATTTTCATTCAAATAACTAACTAGCTAGCAAACGTTAGCTACCGGTAGCTATTATTAGCTAACAATGCTAACGTCGGGACTACTGGACCAGTGGTTAGCTAGCCTAACGTTAGCCAGCTACCTATCACTCCCGCACTTTTGCCCACCTCTCTAATACAGAGATCCCCCACTTACCAAATCCCACTTTAACCCCTGATTACACCCGAGGGACAGAGATCAGAGCTAACCTGGCAGAATGTCTGAGAAAGAAAGTGTGCAACTCAGTTCACTAGTCATGCAGCATGTAGCAGCATGGAGCATGGCATTGTCTTCGATATCACTGTTGACTGGCTTCAGTTCTGACCTAACTTTTCTCTTAACCGTTTGTGATTAGTTGTGACATTTTCTTTTGTCATTATATTATTAGGGGTCCAAGCAGCAAAGCTGGTGGAACCCTATTGTATTTGTTAGGATTATTATTATTATTCTCCGCTAAAAGTGTGTGAGGCTCAGCAACCATAAGTCCTAGACTAACCAAATTTCGTAGGTGGATTCATACGGCCCCCCACTACAAATCACCCATGTCAGCCAGATGGTGGCGCTATAACAAAGGGTCATGCTTAAAAGGCCATACCTCCCACAGCATAAGTCAGAACAACACAAAACTTAATCGACCCATGCATCTCAATGTGCTCAACAACTTTACTATTGGGACCACCTATGTCAGTCATATAGTTTGCCCGCTATTTTGACTTATTTGGTGTGGGAGCGCTGTAGCTCTACATACCACACGCCAGGACACCTGGGTATAACGACATACTTTTTCTTTTTACGGCAGTCGGCTAGGACGCAAGAAATCAGATACCGTCTGGTCCAGATTTGGAAACTCTGGCACATGTTTCTGAAACAATGGAAGTGTTACGACATTTTAAAAAATTACGGTAATCGTCTAGGACACAGGCGACCCAAGTAATCCGAAGTGGTCATATCTAGTTATTATTAGGGGTCCAAGCAGCGAAGCTGGTGGAACCCTGTTTTATTTGTTAGGATTATTATTATTTTTCTCCGCTAAAAGTGTGTGAGGCTCAGCAACCGTAAGTCCTAGACCAGGGGTCAGGAACCTTTTTGACTGGGAGAGCCATAAAAGCCAAATATTTCTAAATATATTTCATTGAGAGCCATGTAGTATTTTTAACGTATAATAAATGAAATATGTCTTAATTTTAATGCGACTTCTGGTGCTGCATGGCGTATCGAAGTGCCGCTTTATATGTGACCGTTTCATCGATGCAATGTTATCATTGCATATGAGACATACGGCAGATCCTGCTCTCTCCACAAATGCAGATTCCTCTGCGCACGCAGCCTGGAATGCACGGCAACCACCGTCTTTTTTTCTTTTCGCCCTCTTTTCCCTTACAAGGGTTGAAGCGGATAAACTAGTTGGCTATCTGATCAAATTGATTTCTTCACCTTTACAATGACCCGGACATGCTCGCGAGCCATTGGTTCCCGACCCGACCCACGGGTGACCCGTGACCCGTGACCCGTGAAATTTATCTTCAAAACTAATTTCTGTTTACTTTAAAATGACACAGTATTATTAAGAAATATCACAAGTATTTTAAAATCAGTTCCAAACTGATTTTTTTTTCAACTCAAAATTGTCTGGGAGCCATATGCCGTCACCGGAAGAGCCATATATGGCTCGCGAGCCATAGGTTCCCGACCGCTGTCCTAGACCAACCAACTTTGTTACGTGGATTCCTATGGCCCCCCACTACTCAGGCACCACAAATCACCTATGTCAGCCAGCCAGATGGTGGCGCTATAACAAAGGGTCATGCGTAATTCCCACACCATAAGTCAGATCAACACAAAACTGCACAGACCTATACATCTGAATGTGCTCTACAACTTTGTTTTCGGGACCACGTCTGTCAGCCATATAGTTTGCCCGCCATTTTGACTTGTATTAGTTTGGGCGCGGTTTCTCAACTAAAAGTGTCTGAGGCTCAGCAACCATAAGTCCTAGACCAACCAAATTTCGTAGGTGGAATCATACGGCCCGCCACTACTCTGGCACTACAAATCACCCATGTCAGCCAGATGGTGGCGCTATAACAAAGGGTCATGCTTAAAAGGACAGAACTCCCACAGCATAAGTCAGAGCAACACAAAACTTAATCGACCCATGCATCTCAATGTGCTCAACAACTTTACTATTGGGACCACCTATGTCAGTCATATAGTTTGCCCGCTATTTTGACTTATTTGGTGTGGGAGCGCTGCAGCTCTACATACCACACGCCAGGACACCTGGGTATAACGACATACAGTCGTCTAGGACGCAAGAAATCAGACACCGTCTGGTCCAGTTTTGGAAACTCTGGCACATGTTTCTGAATCAATGGACGTGTTACGAACTTTTAAAAAAATTGCGGTAATCGTCTAGGACACAGGCGACCCAAGTAATCCGACATCTCAAAAACCGCTTGATCAAAAAATCTGAAATTTGGTATACTTATACTTGGACCCATTTGGCTACATTGCCTAAAGTGCTGATTGGCTGGATTACCAAAATGGCTGCCAAACAGCCAATCAAAATTGAGCAGCTAATATCTGCTAGTGTGAATGGCCAATCTTCATAAAACTTGATAGGCTTATTCTTTGTGGCACATAGAAGCCATGTACCAAAAACGAAACAGATCGGACACATGGCGGCTGCAATACTGCTTGGACCCCATTAATCGCCGCTTGCGGCTATATTCTTTTATTTCTGTTTGTTTCTGTTTTTCTTTTCTTTTCTTGTATCTTGTTAGTTTTTAGTTATTAGAGTGTGAGTGTCTGCAACACATCCTTAAGAATTACGTGTTTTCACCAAATTCAATGTGTAATCTCACCAGTTCAGGTGATTGTTTACAATTGGTAGATTGGTCAAAATGCCTGAAACAGTGAATCGTTTTTATTGCTTTAAATGCATTTTCTCCTCAAGAGAAACATGATTTCATTAAAAACGTTATAGTTTAAAAATACCTGTTGTACATGTCTTTAAACACTCAGAGCATTAAAATAGGTTTTTCACCCATGTGTTTGTTCACAATTTCGAATCATTATTTACTTTTGTAGCTTGGTCTATAGCAGTGAATAGCAGTGACTCTAACAGTCTTAAGCAGTGAATGTTATTATTTAATCTTATTAGTTCACAATTTCCAATCATTTCACAATTTCTAAAACCTGGTTCAGTCGTTTCAAACCAAGTCAGTCGCCAGGGGGCTTCCCGTTGGGTCCTGTTATGGTTTCATCTTCTCAACTCCCGCGAACTACCTCTTCAGTTCCCTCTGGGTGTCCTTGGCGCTCCGCTTCACCTGAGTTTCCACTCCTCACCACTAGAGCTGGAGCGCGTTCAAGTTCCCAATCACCGGTCTCAGACCCTGAGGGTACCCAGGCACCTCCCAACGAGCACTGTGCGCTCTACGCCTCCCTTCTACCCATATAAGAACCTGTTCTTCACTCAACTCCTTGTCAGATCTTCTCATAGCATTCCTTTGACTTGTTTGCAGATAGCCGGCTCGCCAGCTAACCAACCTCCTCGGAATACAACTTTGGCTTTTGAACTCGATCTACTCCTCGATTCCCCGTTGCCTACGGACTTGGAACTTTTGCAGGGGCACGCACGTTTACTCAACAATTTTATCGCTTTTAAAGCATTTTCTCGACAAGAAAAGCATGATTTCATCAAAACGAGAAAAAAAAGACGCGTTATGCTACGACATTAACCTTGGTGAATGGGATACGTGTTGGAGATCCTTATGCAAGGCCAGGCGAAGGTCAATGAAAATTTGTCTTTGGCGACTGACAGAAAGGACACTTAACAGAAACAGCTGTCCTGAACTTAGAAATGAAACTATTAACTGCAAGCGCTCCTTGTAAGGATCCTCAACTGCTAGTCACCTGCATGGTTGTTTGTCTCAACCTCCTTGCCTCTCTGAAGGTTCGCCGCGTTTTTCATGTGTCCAAGGCAGTCTCCTCTAGGTCTCTTATGCCATCTGTCTTGTGCCACCTGATCCTCAACTGGTCGACGAAATCCCACAATGGACGCTGGCGGTTGCGGCTGGACGTGCACTGCCGTGGAAGCCACGGCCACGGAGGCTTCCACGGCCCGGAGGAGCGCAGTTGGGTGTCTCCCCGACTCAACATGGATCCTGTTACGGTTTCATCTTCACAACTTCCGCGAACTACCTCTTCGGCTCCTTCTGGGTTCCTTGGCGCTCCGCTTCGCCTGAGTTTCCACTCCTCACCACCAGAGCTGGAGCGCGTTCAAGTTCCCAATCACCGGTCTCAGACCCTGAGGTCCCAAAGCACCTCCCAACGGGCACTGTGCGCTCTACGCCTCCCTTCTACCCATACAAGAACCTGTTCTTCACTCAACTCCTTATCAGATCTTTAACTTGTTGCAAGAGAGCTGGCTCGCCAGCTAACCAACCTCCTCGGACTACTACTTTGGCTTTTGAACTCGATCTACTCCCCGATACCCCGTTGCCTACGGACTTGGAACTTTTGCTGGTGCACGCACGTTTACTCAACAATTGTATCGCTTTTAAAGCATTTTCTCGGCAAGAAAAGCACAATTTCAACAAAAACAAACAAAAAAAAAAAAAGAATCTATTCAACAAGTCTGCAACACGTCCTTAAGAGTTACGTGTTTTCACCCAATTTTAATGTGTAATTTCACCAGTTCTGATCATTGTTTAGCTTGTTGGTAGCTTGGTCAAAATGCCTGACACATTGAACCGTTTTTATTGCTTTAAACGCATTTTCTCCTACAGAGAAACATGATTTCATTAAAACGTTATATATTAAAAATTCCTGTTGTACAATCCACGCCTCAAAATAGGTTTTTGACCCATTTGTTTTTTTTTGGTGAAAAAACTCCTATTTCTAGGTTCTGTGCATTTTCAGACACGTACAATATGTATTTTTTGGCGTTTCTGATAAAATCCCTCCTTTTAAAAAGCATTTTAGAGAATATGAGTCTCTCGCCAAGAGAAAATGGGGTTTTTTTTTTAAACGTATTTTCTGGTCGACAAAATTTGTTTTTAACAAGAAAAACGACTCCCGGCTTTATTATTTCACATTTTTTACATTTGGTAACCTAGTCCATATGCGTAAAGTACTAAATCGTTTTATGGCGTTAAACGCATTTTCTCGACAAGCACAATTTCATCAAAAACAACAAAAGAAAAAAAATGAATCTATTCAACAAGTCTGCAACACATCCTCTCATAGTCTAGCAGGAGGGGCCCTCAGTTTTTGAGGTAGCCCTACCCGAGTTAGAACAAAACACAACCATGTTTTTTCATATCCTATATGTGTCCCATTAATGAAATGGATGGTTGTGGAACTTTGTTTTTCGGGCTATTCTTTAGACCAGCGGTCGGGAACCTATGGCTCGCGAGCCATATATGGCTCTTCCGGTGACGGCATATGGCTCCCAGACAATTTTGAGTTGAAAAAAAAAATCAGTTTGGAACTGATTTTAAAATACTTGTGATATTTCTTAATAATACTGTGTCATTTTAAAGTAAACAGAAATTAGTTTTGAAGATAAATTTCACGGGTCACGGGTCACCCGTGGGTCGGGTCGGGAACCAATGGCTCGCGAGCATGTCCGGGTCATTGTAAAGGTGAAGAAATCAATTTTATCAGATAGCCAACTAGTTTATCCGCTTCAACCCTTGTAAGGGAAAAGATGGCGAAAAGAAAAAAAGACGATGATTACCGTGCATTCCAGGCTGCGTGCACAGAGGAATTTGCATTTGTGGAGAGAGCAGGATCTGCGGTATGTCTAATATGCAATGATAAAATGCATCGATGAAACGGTCAAATATAAAGCGGCACTTCGATACGCACCATGCAGCACCAGAAGTCGCATTAAAAGTAAGACATATTTAATTTATTATACGTTAAAAATACTATATGGCTCTAAATGAAATATATTTAGAAATATTTGGCTTTTATGGCTCTCCCAGTCAAAAAGGTTCCTGACCCCTGCTTTAGACCTACCCTAATATCTGAAAAAGAGCCAAATTAGGCCAGTCCGGATAGGGGTGAGGTGACAAAAAAAGCCCTTAATTTCGTAATGCTCTCTCAAACTTGCGTCACATTTGCTGTGGTTTGCCCCAAATAACTATCCAACAACACCAAAGACTTAAAATGTAATTTTCCCAAAGAAATACTAGAATATTGTCCTGCAAAGATGACTTTAGTGTAGTCGGAAATTGTTAGTCTAGCAGGAGGCGCCCTCAGACGTTGATGTACTGTACACAACAATGTTTTCTTTTATCTTCAAGGTCTCCCATTCAAGAAATGCACAGTTGTGGAACTTTATTTTTGTGAGAAATTAGTGAAATCAACTGAAGAAGTGATGTACCCCATAGAGCCAATAAAGATCTTTCTAGGGGTGCAAGGATTACAATGCGCAGTCTATTTTTCCAAAGGAAGCTCCACCTATAGTTTTATGCAAAAAGTCAGGTATCTCGTGCACATGACTTACCTGAATTTATTTTGATAATTTGTTTTAATTATGTACTTTTGACCTCTAAACACAATGATGAATAAGCGGGAAGCATAAGTAAATTATTTTTCATGGTGAATAACACAAACCCTTTTAATTTGAACAAAATCAAAAGGTTTTGGAAGTCAATATCCTTTTCATTTACCATAAGCTATCCCTCCCTGAAAGAGATATATTCATTGTTTAGTGTTAATTTGGGATATGCAATCCATATCACCCTCTGAAGTCAATAGGGTAATGAACAAAATACAGCACCACATTCCATTCACACTCTCAAACATGGATTGATTGCTCTTTGGTGTGCCTCCATGTTTTTTCCCTTGTTTGTTAAATTCCAACTGCTAGTTTTAAACTGCCTCATCCAGCGGATTGTCAATGTTATGTGGCAGAAACCATCACCACCAGTCTAATGACAGATCAGGTAACACAAATGTCTAATTCATTTTTATATATTCTTAAACTGAGTGTAACATGTTTTGCGTTGAAAGAATTATTATTTTAGCTAGCTTAATCCAGTTTACTATTCCTATTAGCTAGCTAACAGTGCTAATGGCAGTTATGCACAAAGCCAACTCTTGACAGTGTGTATGTGTGTGTGTGTGTACGTGTACTTTTTTTTTTACGTGTCTGCATGTCTGTGTGGCAAATATCTTAACTGTGTTTTCCGTATTCAGCAGCTGTATCTGAGTCCAGCTGTGCACTTAGGGAACCAACAGAGCCAGCACAGTCAACAAGCCAAACACTGTCACTAAATGTAAAGCTATGCCTGATATGTGGAGAAGCTCTGCGAGATGATAAAAAAAATCCATATATTAAGAACCCCAAATTGGAAGGACTAAAAACAATATTGAAAATTGCCCAGGAACGAAATGACGAGGTTCACAGGAGAGACTCTCTCCCCACTCAAGTGACCTACTCTCCTTCAAAGTGAAAGTGTCATACCACAAGTCATGCAGAGCAAATTACTCCAGCACAACCAACCTGGCCTATTGCACTACTTCTACTGTGACTGTGCAAGACCCAGACAAGGATCAGTCCCTAATCAAAAAACCTGAGCAGAGACACAGAATTTGACATCCACAATCAGTGTTTCATTTGTGACGAGAAAGCCCACTATAAAAAAGGGCCATTGACCTCAGTAAGTACTGAAACAGGGTAAAAGCACAAGGTTAGAGGTCCTTAGTGCTGCCTCAGAGAGGCTTGAGGAAAAAATGCATCTTCGCATGCTTGACACATCAAGATCTATTTGTTTGCTTATGATGCTAAGTACCACAGAAGCTGCTTCGGACACTACATTTCAGCAAATAATATTTCAGCAGCCAGAAACAAAGATCTGTCGGGAAAGAAGTTCACCGAACATCAAAGAGCTTTCATTGAACTAACTGAAGAGTTTAGATGAGACAAGTCTTTTCAGATAATATGACTGTCACAACACTGAGAGTGCTGTAATTGAGATCTATGAGCGAAAACTCAATATAAGTGGAAAACTCAGTAAAGTCATGGAAACTAAAAGAAAAGTTTGTCCAAAACTATGGAGACAGGCTAATTTTCATTGAACGTCCTGGAAAGTCAGATCTCATTTGTTCCAGCGGCATTACTGTTGTTTCATGCTATGAAAGAAGCATCACTCCTCAAAAAAAAACTAGTGGAAGGCAGGGAAACAATGCCTCTTCAGAGAACAGAGGCACTAACTGATACTCAAATCCTACAGCAAGCTGCAGGTATACACTAAGGAAAACTATGGAAGAAGTTGAGTATGACCCTCAATTCCCTTCCTCAGTGCAGTCAATATGTTCCAAACACTCTACATGATTTTGTGAATTGGTGAGTTAACTCTAGGGCATTTAGACCTGGTTGGACAGTGCTGCAGCAGCCGTACACCTATCACACTGGGACTTGGCATAATGATCCATCATGAGTTTGGCAGCAAGGCCCTTATCGACAAGCTTTCACGCAATGGGTCACTGTGTGTCTTATGATGAAGTGCGTCAGTTCCTCACATCTGTAGCAGCAGATCAGTTACAACGAAGCAAAGGTATTTATACCTAATAGACTGACAAGGACATCTGAAAATGGGATAACTGATGCAGCCATTGACAACTTTCGACCAGAATGAAGAGACGCTGGCTGGCAAAGAATACAACACATGCTATGGCAATTGTTGTATACAGGAGAGGCAATGTTACCAGCAGTACATAACCCTATCCAGAGAGTTCCCAAGAGATCTCTCACGGCTCTGAACAGCTTTGATTTGGATATTGAAGTTCTGAGGTATTGTAATCGTGATTTCTGTTATGATGAGATATATTCATATACAATACTTGTTACATTTTCTGTTTGCTGAGACATGATTTAATATGACTTAATATACTTATGTCTTCCTTCCCCTCTAATTTCAGGTATGTCAAGCCACCTAGGCGACCTGAACCACTAGCAGTTCTACCACAAGTCCTCAAACCAGACAGCACAAAAAGAGACGTGTCATTGGAAAAATGTAATGTCTCACGAGTTGGCTGCCATTCCACCCGCTATCTTATATGATGATAGAGAGATGAGGAAAACCACAAAAGCTGACTAGCAAAGAAACTGGAGTCTGGAGTGGAGGTGATGCAAGAGCTGCCTGAGATCACAGAAAAATCGGCCTATATCATTGATGGCATGGCTGTGCTCCAACGTCTTCCTGATTCAGCTTTCCTGACTTTTAGTGACCTTGCTGAATGCATCCTCAAGGAGATCTAGTCTCTTTCTATAAAGAAGCAAGAGATAAAATGTGTCGTCATAGTCTTTGACAGATATGACAACCCACGGTCAATAAAGAACCTGGAGAGTTAAGGAGCGGAGCAACTGGTGGGCCCACACGTGTGATCATAGGTAACGCAAATGTTCCAAACTACAGAAGGTATCTGAGGAGCAGTAGCACCTTCCATCATCCTGGAAGGTGGATTTGAGAAAGGAGAGGAGGTGAGACGCATAAGCAGAGCACGAGTCAGCACTTTCACATCACTTAACAGTGATCAGGAGGAGGCCGAAACGAGAATAGTCTTACATGCCATACATCTTGCCGATTCATTTTCTTCCATCATTGTGAGATGTAATGACACAGATGTAAGAAGTACTGCTGGTGTATTATGCAAGCAAAAGCGTGTTTGGATCATCTCAAGTCTGCATGCATGCCGGGCATGGAATGAGAGAGAGGTATGTCCCCATCAACACCATAGCAGACAAACTCGGAAAAGATATGTCCAGCTATCGTCCAGCATGTCATGCGCTCACTGGCTGTGACACATCTAGCAATTTGTATAGAATAGGCAAAGACAACCGCATTCAAAAAAACTCAAGACACATCTCAGTGAGCTCAAAGGCATGGCTCATTTTGGACTCTCTGGATGCCTGGAAGAGTCTTTGCCAGTAGCAAGAGAGTATGTGCTTCTCCTGTATGGGAAAGAGAAAAAAGAAAATAGAAGAATGTGCACTAACCTGGATGAACTTCGCTACATCATTGCGTCGACAACAGATGCAGCCTCTGGAAATCTCCCACCAACAGAGGATGCAATTCGAACAACATGTACAGAGAGCAATGTTCCAGACCGCAATATGGTGCGACAGTCACCTCCCTAAACCTATCCTATGGTGTCCAATCGGCAGAGGATGGACTGTCAGTGATGGAGCCCTTAAACCCATCCTTTTTAAGATACCCGCGGCAACTGACAGAGGTTAGAGACATTACACACTTACATTGCACTGATGCAAAATATGGACAGACTGGAAAGTGCCAGTGCCTCTCTGTTGGCCTTCCCTGTACAAAGTTCTGTACTTGCTGTTCAGAATGTCAAAATGTATCCCCAGATGTGTCTAAAGAACCTGATATTTGACAATTCAATATATACCGCACACTTCACACTTCAACCAAGGCATGAAACTCGGGTTTATACCAAGGAGTCACAGAGACACACACACAGAGACAAGGGGATCAGCTGAACATAAGAAACTAACTCAACTGAACAATCATACACTAGATGGCGTGGGGAGAATACAAAGAACAAAACAATGAACCAAAAGGCTTCTAGTATCCAGGGGGGAGGAAATCGAATATACCGAACACCAATGAAGCAGCAAACTAACACAACGGGGAATACTGAACTAGGGGAGAGGACAAATGGACAACCAACAAACAAAGGGAAACAAAAAAAGACTTGTCAATAAGACAAACCAGACTTACACACACAGCAAGACTGGAGCATTGCGGAACAAGGAACAGAAGCACAAGAGGAACCAGAGGGACTCAAATACTGGAGAAAGCTGGGGGTCACAAAATGCATGGGGCAAAAAGGACCGAGCAGACACGGAAATATGGAAGCTTCAAAAGGAGAACAATCAAGGAGTGAGGGGAAGAAAGGCCACCTGGGCACGAGGGGAGTGGACGTCAGCCTAGGACACGGAGAATATGAGCTAGGGGCCGCCGGACTGAGGCACTGGGGAGATACTTTTGGGGGCCGCATCAGGCTGGAGAAGTAGCATTTGCTCCACACTCATTCACACTCACTCACACTCACTCACTCACTCACTCACTCACACACACACACACACACACACACACACACACACACACACACACACACACACACACACACACACACACACACACACACTTTATTTTATCTGTTCTATTTTTGTATGGTATGGTCTTGTACTTGGTTCTGATTTAAATGGATTATTTCAATAAAAGTTATTCTACCTACACCTTAGATCTTTATGTTTGTAATTTAGTTAAGATTTATTATTGGGTTGCTCACATTCTGACTGTTTGGTGCAGCCTACAGCACCTGGCCTTTCCCTCTCCAAATAATGAGCATTTTGTAATCATCTAATTTGTTTGGTTACAGAGAAGTAGTAGGTCTTAATTCACCTTGTTTGCAATAAAAAATAGAATATATACCCACACAACCATTTGGTTTTAGTTCAATAGCACCCTAGGCCAACCAGTAAGAGTATATCCCATGGGAATCTATGTTTTCCCAATGAATAAGAGAAAGGTTAAGGAGTGCTCTTGTACTACCCACAAAAATGCAATTTCCACTTAACTTAAAGCTATGTTTACATGAGCTTATATCAGTATTTATTCATGTATAAATAAAAAAATTGCTCTCTAGTTATGTTGGGCAGATACCTACTTCATACCACAGCAAATCAGAGGAAATTCTGAATGAGCATTATGAAATTATGGGCTTTTTTGTCACCTCACCCCTATCCGGACTGGCCTAATTTTGCTCTTTTTCCAGATGTTAGGGTAGTTCTAACGAATAAAAAAACTAAAGCCCTTTTTTGAGGACTTGCTGCTAGCCTATTAAGAGTTACGTGTTTTCACCCAATTTCAATGTATAATTACACCAGTTCTGATCACTGTTTAGCTTTTTGGTAGCGTGGTCAAAATGCCAGACACAGTGAAGGGTTTTTATTGCTTTAAACGCATTTCATTAAAAACGTTATAGTTTAAAAATACCTGTTGTACATGTCTGCAAACACCTAGAGCCTGAAAATAGTTTTTTTTAACCAATGTATTTGTTCACAATTTTGAATCATTATTTACTTTTGTAGGTTGGTCTACCTCTTCGGTTCCCTCTTGGTGTCCTTGGCGCTCCGCTTCGACTGAGTTTCTACTCCTCACAGCCAGAGCTGGGGCGTGTTCAAGTGCCCAATCACCGGTTTCAGACCCTGATGTCCCCAGGCACCTCCCAATGGGCACTGTGAGCTCTACGCCTCCTTTCTACCCCTTACAAGAACCTGTTCTTCACTCAACTCCTGTCAGATCTTCACATAGCATTCCTTTGACTTGTCGCAGAGTTTGGCTCACCAGATAAGCAACCTCCTTGGACTACTACTTTAGCTTTTGAGCTCGAACTACCATTTCCTACTGACTTGGAATTTTTGTTGGTGCATCACTTTAAAACACTTTCTCGATAAGAAAAGAACAATTTCAACAAAAACGAAAAAAGAATCTATTCAACGAGTCTGCAACACATCCTTAAGAGTTACGTGTTTTCACCCAATTTCAATGTGTAATTTCACCAGTTCTGATCATTGATTAGCTTTCTGGTAGCTTGGCCCAAATGCCAGACACCATGAATCGTTTTTATTGCTTTAAACGCAGTGTCTCCTCAATAGAAACATGATTTCATTAAAAACGTTATAGTTTAAAAATTCCTGTTGTACATGTCTGCAAACACTCAGAGACTTAAAATAGGTTTTTCACCCATGTGTTTTTTTAGTTAGAAACCCTCTATTTCAAGGTTCTGTGCGTTTTCAGACAGGCACAATATGGTAAAATCCCTTCCTTTTAAATGCATTTTCTCACAGAAAATGAGTCTCTTGCCATGGGAAAATGGCTTTTTTTAAAGCGCATATTGTGATCGAGAAAATCTGTTTTAAACAATAAAAACAACTCCAGGCTTTATTATTTCACATTTTTTACATTTTGGTAACCTAGTTCATATGCGTAAAGCACTAAATCGTTTTATCGCGTTAAACGCATTTTCTCGACAAGAAAAGCAGAATTTCATCAAAAACAACAAAAGAAAAAAGAATCTATTCAACAAGTCAGCAACACATCTTTGTAGTCTAGCAGGAGGGGCCCTCAGATTTGGAGGTACCCCTACCCGAGTTAGAACAAAACACAACCATGGTGAATAACACAAAACCTTTTAATTTGAACAAAATCAAAAGTTTTTG
Source organism: Lampris incognitus (assembly GCF_029633865.1). Lineage (NCBI taxonomy): Eukaryota > Metazoa > Chordata > Actinopteri > Lampriformes > Lampridae > Lampris > Lampris incognitus. The sequence goes on from NC_079217.1 coordinate 55,798,234, forward strand.
GAAGTCAATATCCTTTTCATTTACCATAAGCTATCCCTTCCTGAAAGAAATATAATCAATTGTTTAGTGTTAATTTGGTAAATACAAACCACCCACTGAAGTCAATAGGGTAATGAACAAAATACAGCGCCACAAACATGGATTGATTGCTCTTTGTAGTGAGGGAAAGTTAGCAGGAATTTGACCAATCTGGGAAGTAAAGTGTTACCAATAAATTTCTTCACCAATGTGTTCCTTTGGGTGTGTAGTAACATGTATTAAAATGTTGAAATTCAACTCCTGGGGTTAACCTCCGAAAAAAATTGCTCAAAGTCAGGGTGCCGATAAGATTTTCGAAAATTGAAAAAAGCTTAAATTGGACTTAACTTACGTTTGAGGGGTCAAACTAGGAATTTGTCATGATTCTAAGTTGATTGCAAGCATTTATTTTTCACCAAGACCCTGGTAGAAAAATATCCACATCCACTTTCCCACTCATCAGCCCCCCCCCCCCCCATGCCGTAGAGGGCACCTGACATGTTGAAGCCATTTACGTCCGTTTTCTCTATTGATCACGGGCTGACTGAATATACTGCTTTCAACACCTGATACGTACGTATTCTCAACAATTTTTCTAACAAGCTGAAATGTTTCTCTGCACAACACTGATGATTCTCATTTGTTACATAAAAGGTATTACTTTGCTTGTTCTTGTTAGCTAGCTAACAGTAAGTAATATGATCCGGCTAACGTAAATGTTAACTTCCACTAAAAGTTGTCATTACTAGCTTAACAATACTTGTTTAGCTTGCTCATAGTTGTCATAAGTTGTCTGACTCTCATGTGTGTACTATACTCCAAAACCTACATCTGATTTAATGCTAGCTTAAATGCTAGCTGTCTGCTCCATTAACTACCTAGCTAGGTTAAAGTGCTGTAGCCTGTACTGCCTCAGTTTTTTTTGTTTTGTTACGGTTAAGCAAATCTATTCTTTTACACCTCAGTACAATATTTCAGAAACTATGCCTCTATGACAGATTCGGTCTTCTACTTTGTGTAGGCTATGGGACTTCAGTAGGCTAAATATGGAAGACGATGTGAACCCACCTCTGCTCAAGTGCTTCTTCTGTTGAAGGCCTGGAAACGCCAGGTGAGAGGCTTTTGCAAGGAACTTCTAAAGGCTACGCTACTTTATTGAAACATGCAGAAGCCATGGAAAATACAATTTTGGAGCGTTTGAAGAAGGATGACAATGAAGGAAGACTTAGATACCACATAAAGTGTAAAGATTATTTGTACAACAAGTTTGTCAAGGTCACCAAGACGTCAGCTCAAGCATCAAAGGCAGAAGGAAGAGACAGCAAAGCTGAAGCGAAGGAGCACTTGCTCTGAGTTCAGTGCATTAACTGCATGCACCTCTTCAAGTTCACGGTCCGTTCAGCTTCTGTACAAGAATGTATGCATTCTTTGCAACCAACCCGCTCATCTCTACGAACATAAACCAGCAGACGCTAGAAATATAGAGTGCCTGATAATGTGACTGCAGATAGACTTGCTGAAGATAGCAAGGAGTCTTGGAGATGACTGGGGCACAGAAGTCCTTGGACGTCTGAAAGGGATCAATGACTTAGTAGCAGAAGAAACCTTGTATCATTTGCGCTGCAAACTTCTTTTTGAAAAGGGTAGGCCTTACTCTCCAACACTGCAGATGAAGGACCAAGGAAGAGAGGACAAAAGAAAATAGATGATGAGCGAGAGGTTGTTTTTATCGAATTATGCGAATGACTAGACACAGAACTCGAGTATGGGGTGATGACGCTTGACCAAGTCCACGAAAAGATGCAGCAGTTTGATCAGTCACCCGATAAGAGCCTCTCTTATTCAAGGAAATGGCTAAGGATGAAACTTCAAGAGAAAAATCATGACACACTGTACTTCACATCACAGTCGAAAAGGTAAGATGTACTCTGCCTCAAAGATAACACAAGCAACATTCTGCGAGAGCATCATGCTAATCTTCAGCAAGGAAGATGAGAAGACACAAATCATAAAGACAGCACTAAAGTTCATATGCAACGACATCGCCATTGACTAATCTAGATCCAAAGTCATACCCCACTGCATACAGTATTGTTCCCGAGAGCCTCCAGATGTTCTTCAGACCAATAGTGAAGACCGATGAAAGAGTAGCTGTTTGGGGGCAGAACTTTGGTATCACCGTACCAAATGGGGCTTGCCATACAACTTGATTATAGATTTGGGTCAAAATGGATGATCGACAAGTTACACCGGCTAGGATACACTGAGTCTTACTCAGAGACTCAAAACTACAAATACTGCTTCCTCAATGACAGGAATGGAGATGGCATCCCAGATAAATCTGGCACACTTTGATACCATTGTATAAGAAACTGATGACTAGATCAATGATGAGGCTGCGATTGATGCCGCACTTGAGGATCCAACGGTTCCGACCGCCAGTGAAAGTGACAATCAGGTGGTCTCCATGGAGGTTGTGGAAGCAAACAATGCAGTCAATCAGTTCGTTGGGGACAATATAGATTTAAACATTGTCTCTGTCAGTGGAAACACCCCGTTTCATTCAATGGGTTAGATCAAAGTCACCTCTCCAGCACCACCTTTGCCAGATCTGCAAATTATAGCTGCTGTCCACAGGGTGAAATTAAAGGCACATGAGAAAGCTAAAATCCTGAAAGAAGCTCAAGTGAAGATACTCCCATTCACCAGCAGGAAACAGAAAGGAATCAGCTCCATCACGCTTCTCTCCATTGCTGAGCTCTCCTCTTCTGTGATGCACAACCACCCTCTCCTCACACCAGGTGATACACTCTGGGCAGCAGGGTGGGTGATCAAAGCTCAACATCCTGACTTCCCACAACCCCAACTGGAATGGCTGGATGAAGAGTGTCCGTGCAGACAATGTTAAACAGAGCACACAGATTGATTACCTCCCAGTCATTGAAGGTGGTCCTAATGACCACAACACCATCTTCACCACACTCAAAGAGTGCATGCGACTCTCTGCAGACCGGGTCACTATTGTGACGTTTGATCTTCCAATCTGGCTGAAGGCTGTGGACATAATAAAGCAGGCCAATCTACATGTCATGCCGAGGCTGGGCGGATTTCACCTGCTGAAGTCCTACCTTGGATCCATAGGTAATATCATGGAAGATTCTGGATTACTAGAACTGGTCCAGCTGATTTATCCAGGAAGTACGACAGCCAGCCACATCTTGGATTGAGGGTGTTTTGACAAGGCAATCCGTGCTCACCTCCTCATTGATGCAGCCATCTAATCAACACACCATGAAACATATCTTCAACGAGGATGAGCTTGGTGAAATGAGGACCTTAATTAAGAAGGTTGCTGATGGGAAGATGGGAGCCAGACACACAGATTCACGAGTGGCACTGTTTGAGCAGAGGTTTGAAGAAAAGTTCAAAAGACTTTGCTGAAGGAGGAAGAACCCCTACACTCTGGGTGCAGTACCACCACATGGTACATGTGATCAAGATGTTCATCCAGACTGAGCGGCTTGCAGACTACAACGGACAGCTGTCCTGCATTGCCTACCAAGATGCTGGACATCTTTGCTGCTGCGGGCCATCATCAATATGCCAAAGGCGCACGGCTGTAGTGTCAACTTATGAAGGAACTTGAAATTTTGCCTGCTTTACAAAAGAGACCTTTGAAAGTTTCACTGCCCATGGAAACCATGTTGTACGTTACTCAAGCCATGATTGGTCTGGCACCTGGTGTGACATCTGCATCGAGCAAACATTAATGAAGGCAGCCAAATCCGAAGGTGCATTGAGCAGAGGGAGGATGAGAAACAGTAATTCAAGCCACAAGTGCTGGCAACTCACCCTAAGTCACTTCTCCAATGTCAACCAGCTCATGGAAGAAAATGTAAAGAGACATGCACCACAGAGACCTTGGCAAAACACAGATGAAGCTGGATGCTGAAGCAGTTGCACTTGCCCTTCAATGGTTTGAAGAGAACAACCCATTCGACCATGATCGAGACAAGAATATGCTTGTATCTTTCTCTACAGGATTCACAAAATCACGGGGGATGACTCAGTCAATACGGAGAGAGCAGCTCTGAAGTAGGTAGAGAGATGCAGATAAAAGCTGGATGGACAGTCAGCAACATCAACCATGGAGGTGAAGTCAAATGTACAAGCCTGTCATCACTCAGAAAGATTCCCAAGAGCAACGAGAAGAAGATTCATCTTGACTCACTCAAGTTGTTCAACCGACTGATCATTTTTGCTCAACGGGATATGACAGTTGAGACAAGCTGAGCTAACTCCCGTCCCATTGTCCCTTTTCAGCAACAAAGATCACAAAATGAACAAGGCAAACAAGCAGGGTTTTCCAAAAATAGCCTGAAGGAGTTGACTTGAACTCACTAACCAACCCTGTTCCACTTTGGTGGTTGATGGGAGGATGGCTTCTCTACATGGTGAAGTGGGAACAAGGCCAGACTTGGCAGGAGATTGCCAACAGTTACCTAAGGTACGTGCAGCGTCTTGGCTATAACTCTCAAAGGATCATTGTGGTCTTGGGTGGCTATAACAGATCACCAAAAGATCATGACCACATCCGACATAGCAAGAAATCATGCTGTGATCTCCAGATTCAACCAGATAATGTTGGACAAGTTCTTGGACAACATCCATAACAAGAGTAAACTCATTCACCTCCTCTCCTCAACGTTCAGAAAACTTAACATCACTTTGGATCAGACTGACAATGATGCTGACATTTCGATTGTGAGAGGCATTGGTTGCTGCTAAAGATGGCTCTGTTGGGGTCAGCAGTTTGTGTAGATATTTAACTTTCATTTGCTTAACTACTTTAAAATAAGAGTTTTGATTTTTTAAAATATTTTCACATGCTCTCTTTACAGTTGCGAGCAGAAGACGCAGACGTGCTGGTAATGCTGGTGCACCATAGGTCGAGCACAAACCACCCACTATTCTTAACCACATCGAAGGGCTCTTATGATGTTAGGAAGATCCGGGAAGCTCTCTCAGAAAGAAAGAGACACTACCTGCTCTTTTGTCATGCGTTCACTGGGTGTGATACAGTTTCTGCTATTTCTGGCCATGGGAAAACAACTCTGTTTGACAGGTATAATAGTAGGCCTATAATAATAAAAGTAATTGTATTTTAGTGAAATATTTGTATATTGAAATATCTTTAAAAAACCTTGAAATACACTTTTTCAGGTTTTGTGCAGGAGACATTTATAAACATATGGACATCTTCATGGGCATTCATGCTACCAAGGGTGCAGTGGTTCAGGCTGGAACTGCGATCTTCCAATATATTTACAATGGACCAGGTACTACTGTTGGTGAAATTCGGTACACCATGTTCTCACGGAAGGCAGCGGCTGAGCTGATCAAACCAGAGACTTTACCTCCAACAGAGGGTGCGGCTGCACAGCATTCTCTCCGTGCCTACCTACAGACCCGGGACTGGATTCTTCTACAGAGCATGTCTCTGGACCCCAGTGACTATGGATGGACATTCGGTGTTCATGGTTATGCGCCAGTTCCAACACTAGACCCAATGGCTCCTGAGGAGCGCCTCCAGTTCACAAGCTGTAATTGTAATGGAGATTGCAGCAACAGGCGATGCAGCTGCAAGAAGAATGGTGTCAAGTGCATCTCAGCATGTGGAGTTTGTAAAGGCATTACATGGAAGAATGGTATTCATGATGGTCTTGAAGAAGACTCAGACATTGACTTGTGAAGCATTTGACATGGATTTTCTCTGACTATTGCAACTATTGTAATAAATGCAAAAAATATATATGCAAAAGTTGACATGGCAGTTATTCCACTAAGGAGTAGATCTAGAGCAAATTAAATGCTAGCAATCAACTCAGAATCATGAAAAAAAACCAAAAGTAAGTCTCCACAGCATTGCTGTGATTTGTTATGATAAAAAATGATTTATCTAAATCTTTTTCAAAAAATCACCTTCACCCGGACTCCCCCCCCCCACTTCCTCTCTATTTTACTACAATATTTTCAAAACAAAAAATGAAAATAAAAGAATAGATGAATTAAAGAACAAGGGTCTCTCACTGGGAGGGGGTGGATGGAAAGGGCCTTAAGAACGGGATGAAAAAATAAAAAGAATAAAAATAAAAAAATCTTTTAAAAGTCATAAAAATCACACGAGTGAGTTAGAGACTTACCCCAAGAGACTTTTTTGTTCTGAAAATTATGTACAAAAATGTTTTGGTAGCCTTTTTTCCTAAACCGGAAGTTGATTTTTTTTTGATACTGGTGTCAATACCCCAACTTTGATCAGGTTTTTTCAGGGTTTCCCCCTGGAGTTGAATTTCAACATTTTAATATATGTTATTACACACCTCTATGAACACATTCATGAAGAAATTTCTTGGTAAATACTTTACATCCCAGATTTTCCTAACTTTCCCTCACTATTGGTGTGCCTCCTTGTTTTTTCCCTTGTTTGCCAGTTTTAAACTGCCTCATCCAGAGGATTGTCGATGTTATGTGGCAGAAATAAAAAAAGAAAGAAGAAACCATCACCACCAGTCTAATGACAGATCAGGTAACACACATGTCTAATCCATATTTATATATTCTTAAATTGAGTATAACATGTTTTTGTGTTGAAAGAATTATTTTAGCTAGCTAGCATACCACTGCACAGTGCAAATGGCTGTTATGCACAAAACTAACTCTTGACAGTGTGTGTGTGTGCGTGTGTGTGTGTGTGTGTACGTGTACGTGTATGTACATGTACATGTGTGTGTGTGTGTACGTGTCTTGCGTGTCTGTGTGGCAAATATCTTATAGGCCGGGAGCCAGGACCAGCCCTCAGGATGTTTTCTGCTACCTTTTTTTCACTATTATTTCTTGTTAGCCTATACCTTGGGCCATCAGAAATTGATAACGAGCACCCCCAACTCGGCCACGTTTGGCCGAGTTAAGCTTCAATTTGAGCCCAAGATGACCTTTCTATCTCAAATATTACTCTTGCTGCGGCCGAAAGTCTTCACTATAGGCCTACAAGTACCTCAAATATGAAAAAAAGCAGCTATGTATAATTTCCATTGCCATGGTAACTGTGGGCTGTATCAGAAGCAGCCTGAATACCACAAGGCCACCACAGATTGAAGGTATGTATTAGGTTCCAGACCAGTGACTAAGCATTGTAATATTTAGAATATTTATTAAACTGATATTTAACAACCTTAACATGATTTAAACTAGTTTCTTTCGTTTTAGCTAGCTAGCAAGCGCAATTTTGCAATCAAGCTAGCGAGGTTGCAATATTCATGAGGTGTGTTGTAGCTACAGTTGGTATACTATCAGTCTGCACATTTGAGGTGATAGGAGAAATAATTGTAATGCAAAGCATTATATTTGAATCAATGTGAATTGGCACACTGAATAGTACTCCCTATTTCATTATTGCAATACTGATTTTAAGATGGTTGCATTGTTACAGTATATGAATCAGTCAGGATGCCAAAGAGACGACAAGATGATGAAGACTTGGACACCTTGCCAGAGTTCTTCAAAGCAGAAGAAACAGCCACCGCCCCAGTCACCTCTGGGAAATTGCCTTCTGCATGGTTGTAAGGGGTGATTTGCGACAGAAGGGTATCAGCAAGAGTTAAAGGGAAAGTTTACAAGATGGTTGTGAGACCAGCTATGTTATATGGTTCGGAGACAGTGGCACTGACGAAAAGACAGGAGGCGGAGCTGGAGGTGGCAGAGTTGAAGATGCCAAGATCACCTCTGGGAAATTGCATTCTGCATGGTTGTAAGGGGACAGTAAATGTTAAGTTTATAGCCTTTTCTTCTAAGGCTGATCCACTTAATACATTTACTGAAATCCACGACATGAAAAACAAACTTTTGACACAAACGTCTGTGGTGGCATGCCAGATGTTTGTGACTCAATTCCTGATGAATTATCTGCTGATTGTGGGTATCATGAAAACTGTCGACGCATTTTTTTCTGTAATGCTAACCGTGCTTTAGCAAGAAATTGTCAAGCAGAAAAATACGCTACTAGACCAACACGTGAGCATGTGGATTCTTCCGTTTTGTTTGGAAATTATTGCATATTCTGCAAAAGTGGCACAGTGAAGCAAGCTTCTGGCAATAGATATAGCTTGAGGAAATTCCAATCAAATGCATACAAAAATATTGAGCAAAAAGCTATGGAACTAGGTGATGAAGATTTGTTGTGCAAAATCCAGGGAGTTGATTTATTTGCTAAGGACGCTCAATTTCATGACTGCTGTCGCAAAGCAGTACTTAGTAAAGCGAGCACCTCAGCCTGACACTACAGCTGCAGCGGATGAAATAACTACAAAGAAGGGAATGATCGGTAAAGCTTTCAAATGGGGTGTATAATTCCTCTAAAAACAGAAGTTATGCAAAAGGGTCAGGTTGTGAAACTTGCTCATCTTACTGTTTTGTATAATGAAACCTTGAGACAATTTGGAGAAGAAGCTCCTGCTCAGATTACAAGCCATAACCTGACGCTAAAAATCGAATGCTGTCCTGATCGCAAAGATAGTATCGACTTCTCATCTTGCCCATACGAAGATTAGTGTTTTGTACATCCCCAGAATCTATGAAGACGATAGTGCGTTCAGCTTATGAAATGGGAATTACTGATTGGAGTAAAGAGATCAGCCATGACCTTCACAAGAAAATCCTAAAAGCCTTCAAAAATTCTGAACCACTCCCTTAGCCTCCTAGAGCTCAGGATCTCCCTGACCCAAAAGAGGAGATTCCTTCTGAGGTTTTCCAATTTGTTTTAAACCTAATCTGCGGTGAGAGGAAGCCATCATATCGGGAGGACAATCTGGCATCATCAATTTCTCAAGACAACTGCAGAGCAGTTACAGCAGGTCAACGGAAGATGAAGAAACACATCTTACTATGTATGACACTACGCCATCTCTTCCGATCCAAGAGCATCACCACTCTGATAAATAGACTTGGCCACTGTGAGTCCTACACATACTCAATAGAACTTGAAACGGCTCTGGCAAATTCAATTGGGGAAAGTGCTTCATTAATCAGCAACTCAGATGTTATCAAGAGACAACCTGATGGAGCAGTCTTCCATTGTGACTGGGACAATTTTGACTCAGCTAGTATCAGATGTATATGGGGCAGGGTCCATTCATACCGCTGTAGGCATCTACCTGCAAGATCAAGGGTCCTGTGCAGATGCAGCAGCCCTGACCACAACTTGCTTGCTGGTTGTCCATCGTGCCCGAGATGACCATCTTCTTCTATTTGTGGGTCCTTTGAGGACTCAGATAGCAGAAGATACCTGCGCAGAGATGGTTTTTAAAGTGGCATGGGGGGTGCGCTTCTCCCAACGCCAAATGACTTGATTGTAGAGGAGATGGTTCCGATGGCAAGGGGGATCCCTAGACAACCGATACCACACAACTGCAGGGGGCTGCCGGAAATCCAGTTTTTCGGAAACCGCCTCAAAGCGTGCCGCCACAGCTTGCTTTTCTGTTGGGGTAAGCTCCCTTAGCCTTATGTCTTCCAGACTCACCCACAAGGCAGCGGGGCAGTGGTTGATAGGTGCCAGGCCCTGCACACCATATCTCTGGGGCCCATTGCTGCTCCGAGATCCCCTGCCAAGTTAGCCTGGGGCCGCAAGACCCCAGTTACCATGTGTGGCCACGGGGAGGCCTGGCAGGAGTCTTGGTGAAGGAGAGGCTATGTACTGGCAAGGGAAGGCTTACACGCTAGGATGCTTCCCTATTCACCACAAAGGCTTGCCAGCGGCAGCAAGCTAAGGAGAGGGAGGACACAAGCGGGTTGGAAGAACACATGCACCTTCCCTCCAACTACACACTGCTGCACTAGACGCATCACAACACACTGTGTGTATGTACACACACACACGAACACAACAGTCTACACAAGAGTCAGCCTACACTAATCCGAACACTCAACCTCCAAAAAAACAACTCCTGCTCAGGAGTTGCCAACTTACTACAAGTGGAAACGATCTGAACCAGCTAACTTGGAGTCATCCAATTCAAATAACACATCCACGTACCACTCAAAATCATCAGATAGTGATATAATTTGGGTCATTGCTCGTAAAATCAGCACATCCCTGGTCTGTCAGGTTGGGTGTCTGTTCCTGTCCGTTCTCCAAAAGCCTCACCACAATTGGGTATTGTCCCATGATCAATGCTCCCATAACTGACTTGACAACCATTCAAGAATGCCTTAGATGCAGCCAAGTCGCATCCTCTGAAGCTGGACAAGAGTACATCCATCAGTACATTTGACCTAGGTGTTTGCATGAAAGCCTACCCTCTAATATGGAATGAACCTGAAAAATATAAAAAGCACATCATCCTCATTGATACATTCCATTGCTGTGGAGCTTACTTGAAAGGTATAGGCCGAAGATACTGTCAAGGGAGTGGATGGGTCGAAGTGGCTTTGGAAGCAAAACTGATCACCACAGGCTCTGTGGCTGGGGTCACTGAAGGAAAGAATTGGGACAGAGCTATGAACACACACAAGTCGATGCTAGAAGGTCTTGAAAGACTCCTCTATGACAAGTATCTGGAAACTCATGGAGCACTCTCAGCTGAAGGTACATTTTTTTCTGGAAAAACATACCCCGAATGAATCTACTCTAACTGAAGTTCTATCATCGGCTGATATATCTCACCACATAACAGAATACAATTCATTTAGCGAAAGAGTGAAAAAGGAGGAGCTGGGAGAAACTGGCCGGTTTTGGATGGAATACATGGACTGCTTGTCCTGTCAATGAACAGCGCAATCAAAATTAATGACTATGATGGGTACAAAGCTGCCATAAATATCATGCCAGACCTCTTTTTGTGCTCAGATCAGCAGAATTATGCTAGATTTCTCACATAGTTTGGATGCTTTCTTGAACACATTGAGGAAACACGTACTGGTTCAGAGAAACTTTTGCGCGCTGGAGCAATCAGTGTAGCCAGAATCACATATCCCAGGCAACCGCTGCCACGTTTGACAAAGGAATAGAGGAGACGGCTATGAAATGGCTCAAGTCAAACTCGGGTTCTGGAACATACTCAGCTGGAATCTGTGGAATCACCAGCAATTATGAAGCCAGCCAACGTCACATCCTGACTGCCTATGCTAAAGGAGAGTTTGTAGAGGCCATGTGGAATATGATTAGCAGCCGAGGTGAGCATTCAGAGAAGCAGCAAAGAGATCTAAGACCAAGTGAAATCAATCGGTCTGAGGAGATAACGCAGCAAACAATAGAAGCATTTCAGAGTTTAATCAACCCATTTGAGCCTTGAGACTTCTCAACCCTTGACAAGTTTGACTTCAGGCGCTGCTATGCCAGAAGAGGTGCGCTCTGATGTGCTGAATGCTCTGAAAAATGGCCAAACTCAAAAAAGAAGAGTTCATCCGTGATCGTCTTCTTACAAAGAAAGTCCTTTTTTTTAATCCTATCAAGAGAAACAAATTCAAGACAATGTCTTCCACAACACCTAAAAGGAAGCTTATAGCGTCAAACCACAGAGTAATCCAGTATAAGGCTACAAGTGGATTTATCTTTCAGATTTTCATCAAATCACAGCTACTAAGGTCACAAATCAGCAACTCTGACCTGATGTGCTATCCCCTGACTCTGACGCCATATTCCATCTCAACAATCGATGGCTTCTTTGCAAAAAACCAACAAGGCACAAGGGATGAACTACATGATCAAAGATGCTGAGAATGCACAGCTCCCCTCTCCTAGCCAATGGGCTCTCATTCAAGATGGAAACTCCTCATTCTACATGAATGATGTGCCCCGGACAATGAAGACTATTATCAGAGCGCACCTTCAAATGTCTACCTGCTGCAACTGAAACAGTATTCACAGCACAGACACTTATGCAGACCGTCTTCATTCACCAAAATCAGGTGAGAGGGATCGTAGAGGTTGTGGGGAACGGTTCATAGTTAGTGGTCTGAATGTTCATCGACCTGCAGATTGGAAAGTTTTCCTTACAAATGATGAAAACAAGAAATCATTCATTCATTTACTTCTCGAGCACTGGAGCTCTGCAGATATGATGGAAGAGATCCTCAGAAGGCCTGTCATCTTCGGAGGCTGGTCAAGCTTTCAAAATAGAATGTCATGCTGGAGTAATATCAAAAGAACTTCTACCTGAGATCTGTTCAAACCATGAGGAAACTGATGTGAGGGTGATCCTCTACATAAATTATTTCCAAACCAAAATGCCTCACAATCAAAACAGTCAGAGTCAGATCAAAGATTGACATTTTCTTCATTCTCCTCTACTATGCCAAATCATTCACATTTGACGTCATCTTTGACATGGGAAATAAGCTGATCAATATCAACCAGCTGGCTGACAATTATTCACAAGAACATGTTTCAGCTCTGCTGGCCTTGCATGCCTTCACTGGTGCCGACTGCACTTCAGCATTCAAAGGCAAAGGAAAGGTGCGACCGATCAAGATTCTGAATCAGAATTCAAAGTTCATTCAGATCTTTGCTGCAAGTGGGGAACTCTTGGGTGCTTGATGAGCTTGTCCTCAGTGGTGCTGAAGAGTTCACCTGTCGCCTCTATGGCTTTCGTCCTCGAGTTAAGCAGTTTGATGAGGCAAGAGAGGTCAAGGTCAAGAAAATATATGGCTCAAGCCTCGAGCTGCGACAAGGTCTCTCTCTATTGACCTTTCCACCGTGCAAGCGAGTCCTTTTGCAGCACATAAAGAGAGTGAACTACCAAGTAGGAATCTGGAAAAGGGCTCATGAAAACCACCCAGAAGTGCCATCCCCCTTTGGACAATGGGTTTCATGTAAATGACGATGGCAAGCTAGAACCTCTGTGGTTTGAGGGTGACGTCATCCCCCAGGCCCTTGTTGATGTCTTGGAAGAAGAGGGGACAGATGAGGATGACCTTGAGGAAATACACACTAATATGGATGATGATGAAGAAGAGGAGGAATATGGGGATGAGTAAGATATCAAATCCAATTTAGATTTTATTTTATTTTTTTAGATTTTTTTCGGATTTCAGCTTTATTAGATAGTACAGTTGAAAGAGACATGAGGGGGGAAAGAGAGAAGGTAGGACATGCAGCATATGGAAGTGGGCTGGATTCAAACCCATGCTGATGCGTTTAGGGACTAGTGTTGTGGTACGTGCACTATCCCAGTGAACCACCAATTATGATTTATTTTGTATTATTTTTATTTTTTAAGGTGAATTTTTGGCTTCTTCTGTCGTTTCGCCCTTTGCTTATATTTTGTGTAGTTTTTTTTGGAGATAGTGGGATGGGATGGGGTAAGAGGGTAGGAATCAATGTTTCAATGTTAATAAAATGAAAGCCATTTGTTTCCTAAAAAAAAATAATAAAAAATGTTTACTGTACTCTAATGGTGGTTGGCTTCTACTTGAGTGCAATGCTTTGGAGCTATAGGTCCATTGCTATAGGCCTATGAGACACCATTTAAAAGCATTTCTTTTCCTACAGGTTCTTTAGTATTCACTTTTCATGTTCATTTCAGATAGCAGTAGTAAGCAGTACGTATGAACATATTGTTAAATGCAATAAATTGCACTTACCCCCATTTGGAATGCTAGTGACTAGAAATGTTAAATGTTCTCTGATGTGAGGTATAGAGAAGACCATAAAGTGCTGAAGAATAATCATTTTGATGATAATTTGTCAGGCGGACAGTACTTTCTTTGTCTTTTTGGGGATGGTGTGGGTGATATCTTAAAATTGAGTTGCAACAAGCCCCAGAATCATATTTTCCTGCCTCCCCCTATGTAAATTTCATTCTTGTATGACTATTTATGCCATTGTACCTTAATATCTGCATGTACCTAATTTCGCCTGGAACATGGCTCAAAAATTGGGTTTTTGGCCCCCTGTGGCCAAACGGGGCCGAGTTGGGGGTGCTCGTTATCAACTTCTGATGGCCTAAGGTATAGGCTAACAAGAAATAATAGTGAAAAAAAGGTAGCAGAAAACATCTTGAGGGCTGGTCCTGGCTCCCGGCCTATTAACTGTGTTTTCCGTATTCACCAGCTGTGTACTTAGGGAACCAACAGAGCCAGCACAGTCAACAAGCCAAACACTGGCACTAAATGTAAAGCTATGCCTGATATGTGGAGAAGCTCTGCGAGATGGTAAAAAAATCCATATATTAAAAACCCCAAATTGGAAGGACTAAAAACAATATTGAAAATTGCTCAGGAACGAAATGACGAGGTTCACAGGAGACTCTCTCCTTACTCAAGTGACCTACTCTCCTTCAAAGTGAAAGTGTCATACCACAAGTCATGCAGAGCAAATTACTCCAGCACAACCAACCTGGCCTATTTTGCACTACTTTCACCGTGACTGTGCAAGACCCAGACAAGGGATCAGTCCCTAATCAAGACTGAGCAGAGACACCAAATTTGACATCCACAATCAGTGCTTCATTTGTAACGAGAAAGCCAACTATAAAAAAGGGCCATTGACCTCAGTAAGTACTGGAACAGGGTGAAAGCACAAGGTTAAAGGTCCTTAGTGCTACCTCGGAGAGGCTTGAGGAAAAAATACATCTTCGCATGCTGTGACACATCAAGATCTATTTGCTTATGATGCTAAGTAACACGGAAGCTTTTTCGGACACAACATTTCAAGCAAATAATATTTCAGCAGCCAGAAACAAGCATCTGTCAAGAAAGAAGTTCACCAAACATCAAAGAGCTTTCATTGAACTAACTGAAGAGTAAGCTGAGACAGTCTTTTCAGATAATGTGACTGCCACAACACTGAAAAGAAAAACTAGTGGAAGGCAGGGAGACAATGCCTCTTCAGAGAACAGAGGCACCAACTGATACTCAAATCCTACAGCAAGCTGCGGGAATACTAAGGAAAACCATGGAAGAAGTTGAGAATTAGCCTCAATTCTACATTAAGCAGTGATCAGCTTTCCCTTCCCCAGTGCAGTCAAATATGTTCCAAACATTCTATATGATTTTGTGAAATGGTGTGTTTAACTCTAGGGCATATAGAAAAGTGCAGACCCGTAATGAGGACCCATCTCTGAAGAATAATCTAAGTGCTCTAACCTTTTGCCATGACTCAATAAGAGTGAACCTTAGTTTGGATACACTCCAGCATACACCTCTTTTGTTGAGTCCATGCAGTGCCAGTCATCTCACTAACTACAAGACTGAATACACATCACACATACAACTGTACATGTGAATACTCTTGTGAAGTGATAACAGTGACATATGGACAGATATAACAAGTGAGTAAGTAATATCTGTGTATTTGTAATTGCATTTTGTTTTGACAAGCATTCATATTAATTTGATAATGTGAGATAGACTAGAAAAGAAATACATGCAGAAATACAAAACGCACACGCAGGTGAATTAAATACTTTTTGTGATGTTTTAATACAAAATGTGAGTTGTGGGAACCAACATTATGTGAATATTCAGGCAAAACAAGCTTATTCAGTTTGTTTGGGTTGAAATAAGCTATCAGAATACATGTTACAAAACACGAGTAGCTTCTCGGCCATTTTCATTTTGTAAAAGTAGCTCTCAGAGAAAAAAGGTTGGAGACCCCTGGTCTAAAGAATAGCCCAAAAAACTTATTTCCCACAAAAATAAAGTTCAACAACCATCCATTTTATTAATGGGACACATATGTGATACAAAAAAACATGGTTGTGTTTTGTTCTAACTCGGGTAGGGGTATCTCGAAAACTAAAGCCCTTTTTGAGGACTTGCTGCTAGCCTACTATGAGTTATGTGTTTTCACACAATTTCAATGTGTAATTTCAAACAGTTCTGATCATTGATTAGCTTGTTGGTAGCTTGGTCAAAATGCCAGACACAGTGAATGAAACAAGATTTCATTAAAAACGTTATAGTTTAAAAATACCTGTTGCACATGTCTGCAAACACTCAGAGCCTGAAAATAAATTTTTCACCAATGGTTTGTTCACAATTTCGAATCATTATTTACTTTTGTACATTGGTCTGTAAGTAGTGAATACTACTTCTTCGGTTCCCTCTGGGTTACCTTGGCGCTCCCCTTCGCCTGAGTTTCCACGCCTCACAACCAGAGCTGGGGCGTGTTCAAGTTCCAAAATCACAGGTCTCAGACCATGAGGTTTCCAGGCACCTCCCAACGGGCACTTGTGCGCTCTTAGGTCTCCCTTCTACTCCTGACAAGAACCTGTTCTTCACTCAACTTCCTTGTCAGATCTTCTTTCTCATAGCATTCCTTTGACTAGTTGCAGAGAGTCGGCTCGCTAGCTAACCAACCTCTTTGGACTACTACTTCGGCTTTTGAACTCGAGCTACTCCTCGATTTCCCGTTGCCTACGGACTTGGAACTTTTGTTGGTGCACGCACGTTTACTCAAAAATTTTATCGCTTTTAAAACATTTTCTCGACAAGAAATGCACAATTTCAACAAAAACAAACAAACAAACAAACAAAAAGAATCTAGTCCACAATCCTTAAATTTTTCGTGTTTTCTTCCAATTTAATGTGTAATTTCACCAGTTCTGATCATTGTTTACAATTTGTAGCTTCAAAATGCCTGACACAGTGATCGTTTTTATTGCTTTAAACGCGTTTTTTCCCTCAAGAGAAACATGATTACATAAAAACATTATAGTTTAAAAATACCTGTTTGTACATGTCTGCAAACACTCAGAGCCTTACAATAGGTTTTTCACCCATGTGTTTATTGTAGCTTGGTCTATAGCAGTCAATACTACCTCTTCGGTTCCCTCTGGGTGTCCTTGGCGCTCCTCTTCGCCTGATTTTCCATTCTTCACAACCAGAGCTGGGGCGTGTTCAAGTTCCCAATCATCGGTCTCAAACCCTGAGGTCCCCAGGCACCTCCCAACGGGCACTGTGCACTCTACCCCTCCCCATCTACCCCTTACAAGAACCTGTTCTTCACTCAACTCTTTGTCAGAACTTCTCATAGCATTTCTTTGACTAGTTGCAGAGAGTCGGCTCGCCAGGTAACCAACCTCCTCGGACTACTACTTTGGCCTTTGAACTCGATCTACTCCTCGATTCCCCGTTGCCTACGAACTTGGAACTTTTGTTGGCGCACGCACGTCTACTCAACAATTTTATTGCTTTTAAAATATTTTCTCGTCAAGAAAAGCACAATTTCAACAAAAACAAACAAACAAAAAAAGAATCTATTCAAAAAGTCTGCAACACGTCCTTAAGAGTTACGTGTTTTCTTCCAATTAATGTGTAATTTCACCAGTTCTGATCATTGTTTACAATTTGTAGCTTGGTCAAAATGCCTGACACAGTGATCATTTTTATTGCTTTAAACGCATTTTTTCCTTAAGAGAAACATGATTACATTAAAAACGTTATAGTTTAAAAATACCTGTGGTACATGTCTGCAAACACTCAGAGCCTTACAATAGGTTTTTCACCTATGTGATTGTACACAATTTCGAATCATTATTTACTTTTGTAGCTTTGTCAATAGCAGTGACTAGCAGTGACTATAACAGTCTTGAGATTAGAGTATTATTTTTTAATCTTGTTAGTTCACAATTTCCAATCATTTCACAATTTCTAATCATCTAATGCTTCAGGAATTAGATGATTAGAAATGATTAGAAATTGTACATTAATTGGAAATTGTGAAATAACACATTGAATATGGCGAGAAACCTTCTATTTTAAGGTTCTGTGTTTTCAGACATATACAATAGGTATTTTTAACGTTTCTGATGAAAAGCTCCTTTAAACGCATTTTCTCATAAAGAAGAATAGTCTTTCACCCGGGGAAAATGGGTTTAAAAAAACAAAAAAACAAACGCATCTTCTGGTCGAGAAAATGTTTTTTAAACAATAAAAACGACTCCCGGCTTTATTATTTCACATTGTTTACAATTTGGTAACCTAGTCCATACGCATAAAGCACTAAATCGTTTTATCGCTTAAAACGCATATTCTCTCCAAGACAAGCATAATTACATCAAAACCGCTATAGAGGAATGATTTTGTTATCAAACACTGGGGATGCGCGCCCTGCTTGGCTGCATGAAGAACTATACCCACCGTTGATTACCGTCTACGCTTGGTATGAGGACGGCTAGCGAGCTTCCGCTACGTTACACCATTTGATTTTTTTGTTTACAATTGGTAGCTTGGTGAAAAAGCCCGACACAGTGAATCATTTTATTGCTTTAAACGAATTTTCTCCTCAAGAGAAACATGATTTCATAAACACATTATAGTTTAAAAATACCTGTTGTGCATGTCTGCAAACACTCAGAGCCTTACAATAGGTTTTTCAGCCATGTGTTTGGTCACAATTTCGAATCGTTATTTACTTTTTTAGCACTGTTCAAAAAAAACGTAAAAAAACGGTCAATGACTGGCAGGGACGCCCTGCAAACAAAAACCGTAAAATTAAAGTAAACTATCCTAATTCAAATTAAGTCCAGAAACATTACTTTTAACAGCATTTTTCATTTAATTCTCTGCAGAAAAATACCATTATTTTACAGATTTACTCTAAATTATTACGATCAAACACTTTTAACAAAGTTGACGATGCTTAAAAAGTTCTTCAGAAAAATACCTTTATTCCACATATTTTTCACAGATCATTACAATCAAATACTTTTAATAAAGTAACAATGCTAAGAGTTCTGCAGAAAAATACCTTTATTCTACAGATTTTTCCTAAATTATTACGATCAAACACTTTTAATGTCTTAAAAAACACCTTAAAAAACAGTCTGATTGGCAGATACGACTGCCAAACAAAAACCCTAAATATTTTCAATGTTAATTATTATCAATTAAAGTAGGGTGGGGAACTTAATTACAAATAAAATACACACCCCTGTTGATTCTAAAATCCCTTTATTTAATGTATTGAGTTGTAATATCAACCAATTATTAACAAACAGTTCTTCAGATCCCCTCAGGAGGAATTGAAAAACTAAAAATTCAATTTCTCCATATGTCTATCTTGTAAGTTAACAGTTAACTATCATGATGAGGTCATGATTTCACATTTGAAACAGGTGGAGAGCTTTTAGACTGAGGGGGTTGTGGTCTGTTGTTTTTTAGCTTGTTATTTGCCATTTCAGTTTTGTTTTCCACATTATTCTCCTGACCCTTGACCCTCTGTATACTGCCGTTTTGATAATATTTGTAGTATTTGTGGACAAGCATTACAATTCTTGATTTAGAACCCTATAAATATGCAGTGTACTACTAAGTAAAATCAAAACATACAAAAGGTCAATGAATCTGTACCAGAAGTGACAGTGCAACGTAGCAGATAAAGAAGAATCCTCCTCCAAATTGCCATTAATCAGCTGGATCGTTGGTGCATCTGGGGGTGGCGGAAGGGAAAAAGGAAAAAGTAAGATCCACGGAAAAGTTTTTACTATACTTTTTTTTTTTTAAATTGTACCATTTATTTAAACAACCATGAGGAGTTTGCAGTTTGCTATTTTGGGGTATGATGATGCAACTTTCTTAAATAAAAGCCATAAATATGCTGTGAAAATGTGTCACTACACCCTATGGTTTAATTCATTAAGCAGGGATAAGGGGTTCGGATCCCGCCTCTGGCAGGACATTGTCACTTACAAACAAATTTCTTTTCTTTCAAACAAATTTAGTTTGTTTAAAACTGCAAGTGAGAGACAAACTTAGTTTGTTTCTTTAAAACACAAAATTAGCAATGGATTTTGTGTCTTTCAGACTGAAATAAAAACAGGATAAAGGCTGACTGTTCATTAGTGAAAAGACATGTATGTATGTATTGTCAATGGCAAGAGACAAATAATTTTTTGATCCTGTCTGAATCGAGCCTTGATTCACACATACAGTATGATGTTGTCGACTTAAAAGATAATTTTGCTAGTCAGGGAAGTCGAAGTTTATTGTAAAACTATTGAAGTAAAAGCCTGTGAAAATACGTAATTATAAAGACGACACGGCCACGACTCACATAAGTCACGTTGTCTCTTTCAAAATTCACAGAAAGCCAGTCCTACAAGCAGCTCTCACGGACTTAACTGACTAACTCTTCTTTCACAGCGCTGCAGCTCTCAACAACAGCAGCCTTGTAATTCATTTTCATCTCTTTTAATACTTTTTCCCTCATTATGTTTCGAGCTAACGGCCATGTGGCTGTTAATGACCACATGGTTCTTTACTATATCTACGACTTTCTTTACTTGTAAAATTATCTTTTAAATTGACAAAAATCATAGTTATGTGTGATTCAGGGCTCAATTCAAAACAGGCTCAAGAAATAATTTGTCTCTCACCATTGTCAGCCATACAAAACTTTTCTGAAATAAGGTCCCATGGGGCGACACCGGAAGGGGCGTGACTTCGGCTCTCTATTATTGTAGTAAAACTTAACAAATGTGTGCGGAGAGTTGTGTCTGTATCGATTGTAAATGTGAAAAAGAATCACACGCACACAAATCACCACAGACATTTGCAAATCTTCCGCGGCATAAGTGTAGCAAAAGTCACGTGTGAAAAGACAGCCAATTGAGAGGCCCATGTGAGTTGTAACTGATGACTTGTCTGTAATTCCAGCTCTTGGAGCAAAATATTTAGACTTTTCCACCAAGGCTTTTAAAGATTTGTCTACACTTACAGATCTCCATCATAATGTAAGGGATAGTGGATAACATTGACTAATATCTTGTCTTATATATTGCAGTTGATACTAATGGTTAGACTTGTCTCTCCGTTGGGTGCCTGTTCTCTGCCGTAAACCTTGTTCCAATGCTTGATCTACAAAAAAATATAAACAAATTTCTCATCATGGACATCTTCATGGAAATTCATGCTACCAAGGGTGCAGTGGTTCAGGCTGGAACTGCGATCTTCCAATATATTTACAATGGACCAGGTACTACTGTGGGTGAAATTCGGTACACCATGTTCTCACGCAAGGCAGCGGCTGAGCTGATCAAACCAGAGACTTTACCTCCAACAGAGGGTGCGGCTGCACAGCATTCTCTCCGTGCCTACCTACAGACCCGGAACTGGATTCTTCTACAGGGCATGTCTCTGGACGCCAGTGACTATGGATGGACATTCGTTTTTCATGGTTATGCGCCAGTTCCAACACTAGACCCAATGGCTCCTGAGGAGCGCCTCCAGTCCACAAGCTGTAATTGTAATGGAGATTGTAGCAACAGGCGATGCAGCTGCAAGAAGAATGGTGTCAAGTGCATCTCAGCATGTGGAGTTTGTAAAGGCATTACATGCAAGAATGGTATTCATGATGGTCTTGAAGAAGACTCAGACATTGACTTGTGAAGCATTTGACATGGATTTTCTCTGACTATTACAACTATTGTAATAAATGCAAAAAATATATATGCAAAAGTTGTCATGGCAGTTATTCCACTAAGGAGTAGATCTAGAGCAAATTAAATGCTAGCAATCAACTCAGAATCATGAAAAAAAACCAAAAGTAAGTCTCCACAGCATTGCTGTGATTTGTTATGATAAAAAATGATTTGTCTAAATCTTTTTCAAAAAATCACCTTCACCCGGACTCCCCCCCTCCCCCACTTCCTCTCTATTTTACTACAATATTTTCAAAACAAAAAATGAAAATAAAAGAATAGATAAATTAAAGAACAAGGGTCTCTCACTGGGAGGGGGGTGGATAGAAAGGGCCTTAAGAACGGAATAAAAAAATAAAAAGAATAAAAAATTAAAAAACTTTTAAAAATCGTAAAAAAATCACACGAGTGAGTTACCCCAAGAGACTTTTTTGTTCTGAAAATTATGTACAAAAATGTTTTGGTAGCCTTTGTTTCCTAAACCGGAAGTTGATTTTTCTTAATTCTGGTGTCAATACCCCAACTTTGATCAGGTTTTTTCAGGGTTTCCCCCTGGAGTTGAATTTCAACATTTTAATATATGTTATTACAACACCTCTATGAACACATTCATGAAGAAATTTCTCGGTAATGCTTTACTTCCCAGATTTTCCTAACTTTCCCTCACTATTGGTGTGCCTCCTTGTTTTTTCCCTTGTTTGCCAGTTTTAAAACTGCCTCATCCAGAGGATTGTCAATGTTATGTGGCAGAAATAAAAAAAAGAAAGAAACCATCCCCACCAGTCTAATGACAGATCAGGTAACACACATGTCTAATTCATTTTATAACATGTTTTTGTGTTGAAAGAATTATTTTATCTAGCTAGCATACCACTGCACAGTGCAAATGGCAGTTATGCACAAAACTAACTCTTGACAGTGTGTGTGTGTGTGTGTGTGTGTGTGTGTGTACATGTACGTGTGTGTGTGTTTACGTGTCTTGCGTGTCTGTGTGGCAAATATCTTATAGGCCCGGGAGCCAGGACCAGCCCTCAGGATGTTTTCTGCTACCTTTTTTTCACTATTATTTCTTGTTGTTGGGCCATCAGAAGTTGATAACGAGCACCCCCAACTCGGCCCCGTTTGGCCACAGGGGGCCAAAAACCCAATTTTTGAGCCATGTTTCAGGCGAAATTATGTACATGCAAATATTAAGGTACTACAATGGCATAAATAGACATACAAGAATGAAATTTGGCAGAGAGTATCCTGATACATAGGGGGAAGCAGGAAAATATGATTCTGGGGCTTGCTGCAACTCAATTTTAAGATATCACCCACACCATCCCCAAAAAGACAAAAAAAGTACTGTCCGCCTGACAAATTATCATCAAAATGATTATTCTTCAGCGCTTTATGGTGACTATGTATGCCTCACTTGTGTATAGAAAAATTGTATAGACAACTAGTTCTTAAGCTTCAATTTGAGCCCAAGATGACCTTTCTATCTCAAATATTACTCTTGCTGTGGACGAAAGTCTTCACTATAGGCCTACAAGTACCTCAAATATGAAAAAAGCAGATATGTATAATTTCCATTGCCATGGTAACTGTGGGCTGTATCAGAAGCAGCCTGAATACCACAAGGCCACCACAGATTGAAGGTATGTATTAGGTTCTAGACCAGTGACTAAGCATTGTAATATTTAGAATATCTATTAAACTGATATTTAACAACCTTAACATGATTTAAGCTAGTCTCTTTAGTTTTAGCTAGCTAGCAAGCACAATTTTGCAATCAAGCTAGCGAGGTTGCAATATTCATGAGGTGTGTTGTAGCTACAGTTGGTATACTATTAGTCTGCACATTTGAGGTGATAGGAGAAATAATTGTAATGCAAAGCATTATATTTGAATCAATGTGAATTGGCACACTGAATAGTACTCCCTATTTCATTATTGCAATACTGATTTTAAGATGGTTGCATTGTTACAGTATATGAATCAGTCAGGATGCCAAAGAGACGACAAGATGATGAAGACTTGGACACCTTGCCAGAGTTCTTCAAAGCAGAAGAAACAGCCACCGCCCCAGTCACCTCTGGGAAATTGCCTTCTGCATGGTTGTAAGGAGTGATTTGCGACAGAAGGGTATCAGCAAGAGTTAAAGGGAAAGTTTACAAGATGGTTGTGAGACCAGCTATGTTTATATGGTTTGGAGACAGTGGCACTGACGAAAAGACAGGAGGCGGAGCTGGAGGTGGCAGAGTTGAAGATGCTAAGATTTTCACTGGGAGTAACGAAGAAGGACAGGATTAGGAACGATTATATTAGAGGGACCGCTCAGGTTGGACGGTTTGGAGACAAAGCAAGAGAGGCAAGCCTGAGATGGCTTGGACATGTGTGGAGGAGAGATGCTGAGTATATTGGGAGAAGGATGCTGAATATGGAGCTGCCAAGGGAAGAGGAGAAGAGGAAGGCCAAAGAGGAGGTTTATGGATGTGGTGAGGGAAGACATGCAGGTGGCTGGTGTGACAAAGGAAGACGCAGAAGACAGGAAGAAATGGAAACGGATGATCCGCTGTGGCGACCCCTAACGGGAGCAGCCGAAAGTAGTAGTAGTAGATGGTTGTAAGGGGACAGTAAATGTTAAGTTTATAGCCTTTTCTTCTAAGGCTGATCCACTTAATACATTTACTGAAATCCACGACATGAAAAACAAACTTTTGACACAAACGTCTGACTGTGGTGGCATGCCAGATGTTTGTGACTCTCGGTAATGCTTTACTTCCCAGATTTTCCTAATTCCTGATGAATTATCTGCTGATTGTGGGTATCATGAAAACTGTCGACGCATTTTTTTCTGTAATGCTAACCGTGCTTTAGCAAGAAATTGTCAAGCAGAAAAATACGCTACTAGACCAACACGTGAGCATGTGGATTCTTCCGTTTTGTTTGGAAATTATTGCATATTCTGCAAAAGTGGCACAGTGAAGCAAGCTTCTGGCAATAGATATAGCTTGAAAGAAATTCCAATCAAATGCATACAAAAATATTGAGCAAACGCGCCCCGGTCTCGTCAGATCCGACTATGGCCGGACTCGACGAAGCAGCGATCATTGGCAACGCTGTCTTCGGGAGGGGGGCGGAGTCGGCTTGTGTTCGTCACGTGAATGCGTCTCTGTGTGTGTCGGAAAAACAGTGGTTCGGCTTGGAGTCGCCTTGTCACGAAAGTGGCGAGGCGGTCTCCTTCGAGACTGCCGGCCGGAGAGATGCAGTTGGCGAACGCATACAGTGCGAGGGTGGGTGTTTGAATTAAAATAGGGATCGATTGGCCACTAAATTGGGAGAAAAAGGGAAAAATCAGAAATAAATTTAATAAAAAAAAAAATATTGAGCAAAAAGCTATGGAACTAGGTGATGATTTGTTGTGCAAAATCCAGGGAGTTGATTTATTTGCTAAGGACGCTCAATTTCATGACAGCTGTCGCAAAGCAGTACTTAGTAAAGCGAGCACCTCAGCCTGACACTACAGCTGCAGCGGATGAAATAACTACAAAGAAGGGAATGATCGGTAAAGCTTTCAAATGGGGTGTATAATTCCTCTAAAAACAGAAGTTATGCAAAAGGGTCAGGTTGTGAAACTTGCTCATCTTACTGTTTTGTATAATGAAACCTTGAGACAATTTGGAGAAGAAGCTCCTGCTCAGATTACAAGCCATAACCTGAGACTAAAAATCGAATGCTGTCCTGATCGCAAAGATAGTATCGACTTCTCATCTTGCCCATACGAAGATTAGTGTTTTGTACATCCCCAGAATCTATGAAGACGATAGTGCGTTCAGCTTATGAAATGGGAATTACTGATTGGAGTAAAGAGATCAGCCATGACCTTCACAAGAAAATCCTAAAAGCCTTCAAAAATTCTGAACCACTCCCTTGGCCTCCTAGAGCTCAGGATCTCCCTGACCCAAAAGAGGAGATTCCTTCTGAGGTTTTCCAATTTGTTTTAAACCTAATCTGCGGTGAGAGGAAGCCATCATATCAGGGGGGACAATCTGGCATCATCAATGTCTCAAGACAACTGCAGAGCAGTTACAGCAGGTCAACGGAAGATGAAGAAACACATCTTACTATGTATAACACTACGCCATCTCTTCCGATCCAAGAGCATCACCACTCTGATAAATAGACTTGGCCACTGTGAGTCCTACACATACTCAATAGAACTTGAAACGGCTCTGGCAAATTCAATTGGGGAAAGTGCTTCATTAATCAGCAACTCAGATGTTATCAAGAGACAACCTGATGGAGCAGTCTTCCATTGTGACTGGGACAATTTTGATCAGCTAGTATCAGATGTATATGGGGCAGGGTCCATTCATACCGCTGTAGGCATCTACCTGCAAGATCAAGGGTCCTGTGCAGATGCAGCAGCCCTGACCACAACTTGCTTGCTGGTTGTCCATCGTGCCCGAGATGACCATCTTCTTCTATTTGTGGGTCCTTTGAGGACTCAGATAGCAGAAGATACCTGCGCAGAGATGGTTTTTAAAGTGGCATGGGGGGTGCGCTTCTCCCAACGCCAAATGACTTGATTGTAGAGGAGATGGTTCCGATGGCAAGGGGGATCCCTAGACGACCGGCACCACACAACTGCAGGGGGCTGCCGGAAATCCAGTTTTTCGGAAACCGCCTCGAAGCGTGCCGCCACAGCTTGCTTTTCTGTTGGGGTAAGCTCCCTTAGCCTTATGTCTTCCAGACTCACCCACAAGGCAGCGGGGCAGTGGTTGATAGGTGCCAGGGCCTGCACACCATATCTCTGGGGCCCACTGCTGCTCCGAGATCCCCTGCCAAGTTAGCCTGGGGCCGCAAGACCCCAGTTACCATGTGTGGCCACGGGGAGGCCTGGCAGGAGTCTTGGTGAAGGAGAGGCTATGCACTGTCAAGGGAAGGCTTACACGGTAGGATGCTTCCCTATTCGCCACAAAGGCTAGCCAGCGGCAGCAAGCTAAGGGCAGGAAGGACACAAGCGGGTTGGGAGAACACATGCACCTTCCCTCCAACTACACACTGCTGCACTAGACGCATCACAACACACTGTGTATGTACACACACACACGAACACAACAGTCTACACAAGAGTCAGCCTACACTAATCCGAACACTCAACCTCCAAAAAAACAACTCCTGCTCAGGAGTTGCCAACTTACTACAAGCGGAAACGATCTGAACCAGCTAACTTGGAGTCATCCAATTCAAATAACACATCCACATACCACTCAAAATCATCAGATAGTGATATAATTTGGGTCATTGCTCGTAAAATCAGCACATCCCTGGTCTGTCAGGTTGGGTGTCTGTTACTGGCCGTTCTCCAAAATGCCTCACCACAATTGGGTATTGTCCCATGATCAATGCTCCCATAACTGACTTGACAACCATTCAAGAATGCCTTAGATGCAGCCAAGTCGCATCCTCTGAAGCTGGACAAGAGTACGTGTGGACCAGCGTGGACCAGCTGGTGGTGGAAGCAAAGAGCGCAGCGCGCCCCGCACTCATAGCCTTAAAGGTCTACCGTCCGCAACTCCCCTCCAGCCTCTCTGCCACAAATCCCGCCCCCCAAATCTCCCACTGGAGACCTGACTCAGCCTGCCTCTCAGGCGGGCGTCAGCACCCACGCCGAGTGCAACACAGGGGACCAGGGATCGAACCACAACAGCCTGGCCGGCAGCTCCGCCCTCGCATCGGACCTCGTCCGCACGAAGCTCTGCCACCAGAACCAACACCATGGCAGAGGATGAAAGGAAGTGGACCAGCAGCCACGGCCGTACCCACCACCAAACCAAGAACACACCAACAACACTAAACAATAATGAACACTGTGCTCAACACCACCCAACGCTAACACAGCACACTACAGGAAACAGCAACTAGCCAGACCAAAGCCGCCAATATCCCGGACGAGCCCCCATTTGTTACGACCCTCGGTCTGGAGAGGGTGCAACTATTAGTGTACTGAGTAACAGTGAGGTGAGGGTGCAACACAGTGAGACATAAACGTATAGATATAATAAATATATTTATTAACAATGACAGGACAAGGGAACCGAACGGTTGCCAAAACAAACTATTAACAAAAGTAACCCACCCTTGACAGTGCTGAAAAGCACCAAACCTAAAGACAAAAAGGTGGCAACCGCTGCTAACCTAGTGTGTCTAACAGAGGTAAGCTACGTGATGGGGTGTTTGCCCATGGGCATCTTACCTTGATCCCCTCGCCCAAAAGAGCTAAACAACTAAACATAACTCAAAATAGTCACAATGCAAACTAAACCAAAAACGGGCCAGACGTTACAAACACAAAGTAACTACATCACACAAACTAAACTAGCTGGCCGGTGAACTGAACACATGTGGGGGTTTAAATGGGAGACTGCACAGCTGATGAAAATTGGATGATTCGTTGACCGGTTGATTAGGTGATGAGGAGCACCTGGCGGATACCTGAATGTAGAGTCAGAGTGATACAGGAGGCAACACAAAACTATACGGACACACCCGTGGCCGTAACAATCCATCAGTACATTTGACCTAGGTGTTTGCATGAAAGCCTACCCTCTAATATGGAATGAACCTGAAAAATATAAAAAGCACATCATCCTCATTGATACATTCCATTGCTGTGGAGCTTACTTGAAAGGTATAGGCCGAAGATACTGTCAAGGGAGTGGATGGGTCGAAGTGGCTTTGGAAGCAAAACTGATCACCACAGGCTCTGTGGCTGGGGTCACTGATGGAAAGAATTGGGACAGAGCTATGAACACACACAAGTCGATGCTAGAAGGTCTTGAAAGACTCCTCTATGACAAGTATCTGGAAACTCATGGAGCACTCTCAGCTGAAGGTACATTTTTTTCTGGAAAAACATACCCCGAATGAATCTACTCTAACTGAAGTTCTATCATCGGCTGATATATCTCACCACATAACAGAATACAATTCATTTAGCGAAAGAGTGAAAAAGGAGGAGCTGGGAGAAACTGGCCGGTTTTGGATGGAATACATGGACTGCATCTGGCTTGTCCTGTCAATGAACAGCGCAATCAAAATTAATGACTATGATGGGTACAAAGCTGCCATAAATATCATGCCAGACCTCTTTTTGTGCTCAGATCAGCAGAATTATGCTAGATTCCTCACATAGTTTGGA
Organism: Lampris incognitus; assembly: GCF_029633865.1. Classification (NCBI taxonomy): domain Eukaryota; kingdom Metazoa; phylum Chordata; class Actinopteri; order Lampriformes; family Lampridae; genus Lampris; species Lampris incognitus. Next base: position 55,826,860 of record NC_079217.1, read on the forward strand.
TGCTTTCTTGAACACATTGAGGAAACACGTCCTGGTTCAGAGAAACTTTTGCGCGCTGGAGCAATCAGTGTAGCCAGAATCACATATCCCAGGCAACCGCTGCCACGTTTGACAAAAGAATAGAGGAGACGGCTATGAAATGGCTCAAGTCAAACTCGGGTTCTGGAATATACTCAGCTGGAATCTGTGGAATCACCAGCAATTATGAAGCCAGCCAACGTCACATCCTGACTGCCTATGCTAAAGGAGAGTTTGTAGAGGCCATGTGGAATATGATTAGCAGCCGAGGTGAGCATTCAGAGAAGCAGCAAAGAGATTTAAGACCAAGTGAAATCAATCGGTCTGAGGAGCAAGTGCAGCAAACAATAGAAGCATTTCAGAGTTTAATCAACCCATTTGAGCCTTGAGATTTCTCAACCCTTGACAAGTTTGACTTCAGGCGCTGCTATGCCAGAAGAGGTGCGCTCTGATGTGCTGAATGCTCTGAAAAATGGCCAAACTCAAAAAAGAAGAGTTCATCCGTGATCGTCTTCTTACAAAGAAAGTCCTTTTTTTTAATCCTATCAAGAGAAACAAATTCAAGACAATGTCTTCCACAACACCTAAAAGGAAGCTTATAGCGTCAAACCACAGAGTAATCCAGTATAAGGCTACAAGTGGATTTATCTTTCAGATTTTCATCAAATCACAGCTACTAAGGTCACAAATCAGCATCTCTGACCTGATGTGCTATCCCCTGACTTTGACGCCATATTCCATCTCAACAATCGATGGCTTCTTTGCAAAAACCAACAAGGCACAAGGGATGAACTACATGATCAAAGATGCTGAGAATGCACAGCTCCCCTCTCCTAGCCAATGGGTTCTCATTCAAGATGGAAACTCCTCATTCTACATGAACGATGTGCCCCGGACAATGAAGACTATTATCAGAGCGCACCTTCAAATGTCTATCTGCTGCAACTGAAACAGTATCACAGCACAGACACCTATGCAGACCGTCTTCATTCACCAAAATCCGCTGAGAGAGATCGTAGAGGTTGTGGGGAACGGTTTCATAGTTAGTGGTCTGAATGTTCATCGACCTGCAGATTGGACAGTTTTCCTTACAAATGATGAAAACAAGAAATCATTCATTCATTTACTTCTCGAGCACTGGAGCTCTGCAGATATGATGGAAGAGATCCTCAGAAGGCCTGTCATCTTCAGAGGCTGGTCAAGCTTTCAAAAGAATGTCATGCTGGAGTAATATCAAAAGAACTTCTACCTGAGATCTGTTCAAACCATGAGGAAACTGATGTGAGGTTGATCCTCTACATAAATTATTTCCAAACCAAAATGCCTCACAATCAAAACAGTCAGAGTCAGAGCAAAGATTGACATTTTCTCCATTCTCCTCTACTATGCCAAATCATTCACAGTTGACGTCATCTTTGACATGGGAAATAAGCTGATCAATATCAACCAGCTGGCTGACAATTATTCACAAGAACATGGTTCAGCTCTGCTGGCCTTGCATGCCTTCACTGGTGCCGACTGCAATTCAGCATTCGGGGCCGTGCCTATAGTCCCCGGGTCCCATATTCCTCGTTTTCCCCTAAAAAGGTCCTATAATCCCCGTTGCAATAGACACCGGGGAACATAGGACCCTCTTTTGGAAAAAGGGTCCTATATTCCCCGCTGTTTCCAGGGGAACATAGGACCTTTTTCCAAATAAAGGGTCCTATATTCCCCGCTATTGCCAATCGAGGAACAAACCGGGGAACTTAGAACCCTTTTTGCAAATTATTTCCTTAACGGGTCCAAAACAATAAAAACTGGGGTCATGGCTGAGATGTAGGCTACGACAATCTATTCCTCCGCTGATTAAATTAGGCCGTATTACCATTGTTGGCTGTTGTATATCGCAGGCCACCTTGAGTGCGTATCCAAATTCGGCCTATAGAGGAGGCTGTAATTTGCTTTATTGTTATTTCTTACCAATATTTACTGCAGTAGGCCTAGTTAGTTGGCTCTCCGGCTCAGCATGGACAGTCGGCAATCAATGCAAGTTTGTCTTGCAGTAGGCCCGCCTACCAGTATAACCTAGCCATTTCCACCTTCGCTCAAAGTTCAGTTTGCACAGCACTGGACACTTCAGCCACTTTCTTGTTACTTTGCAGTTCGTTTTCCATATTAAATCACTTGGCAGACTTTCTTTCAAAAAGACTTTAATGATGAACTTTTTAGGCAGAGAACTTAGACCAGGACTTGAAATTTAGGACCAGCACAAAGTATCCATCAACGGGGGCCGCCTACCTTACACAATAGGCTAATTGCCTAATAATAATAATATGTGCTTCTCAAAAAACTAAAGGCTTGTGGAGATGCTAAACCAAAAACATGAATCAAAGACGAACATCAAAGGATGTAAGGTAACACTCACCAAATGGTAAAAAAATAACAGAGGCAGTCCTCTATTTCACCATTTTATTGTTTGGCATCAGTCATTAAGATTTCTGAAGAAGACCACCCGGCCAAGTTAATGACTGATGCCAAACAATGAAATGGTAAAATAGAGAATTGTGTCTTTTTTTTTTCATTTGATGAGTGCTACCTTACATCCTTTGATGTTCTTCTTTAATAATAATAATAATAATAATAATAGTAATAGTAATAATATCAATAATAATAATAAGAAATAATACATAATAATAATAATAACAGCCTAATAATAATAAGGATAATAATAATAATAGCCTAATTATAAAAGAGGCCTAATAACAAATAACAATTACAGGCATAATACTATCAATAGTAATGCTGATAATAGGCTATTAATAACAAAATGCTTCTAGTAAAAGCTTGGCTGAAAAAGGGTTGGTCTATGGCAGAAGCCCCCCAGAAAAGGCATGGTCTAAAACAAAAATCTCCAAGGCCTAACTAGCCTAACGTTAAGGCTTTTTTCTTCTTCAAAAAATCAAAATGAGTAGTCCTAGTCCATTAGGCTACTCAACAAAGAGGGGATAAAACCCTGGATTTGACATTGCCGACGCTGCAGGACCCTTTGCGCATTATAGATCCTTCTGATTGGGACTGTTGGCTCCCTCGCAACTTCTGCAATCACCCCCTGTCGGAATTCTGCACGGTGCACCATTTTCTGTCAGGGGGATGCACGTGTTCCCCAACATCGTGCACAATAATGTTAGCATCCACGTCCTCCACTTCAAATCTATTTGTGATCAGTGGCACTCTACAGTTCCACCTCCAGCACCTCCATCTAATGGTGTCTTGATTGGTGCGGTGCTTCTGATATCTGAAGTTCTCATGTACCAACACTTTGCCCCCTCGATCACCATCCATAACTATCGCCATTGTTTGTCTTCTTGTAGGCTAGTAAACACATGACAGTGAGTCCACGAGTTATCACCGATAACAACCGATTGTTGCAAATTGTTGCAAGTTGGCGGGCGGTTTAGACATTGGTGAATTTTGATCATGTGGTTTAGAACGCCAGGAAACTTGCGTGCAGATGACCACACATCCACGACAAGTCTTAAATATTTCCAAACTCGAAATCATGTGTGCATTTGGCTATTTATGAATTATTTTTCGAGCAATATGTGTTTTGTGATTCAGCTTTAGCGTTGTTGATTAGCCTTTCATTCATATTTTGTCAAAAAGGCGTATTCATTAGCCTAGGCCTATGTCCCGTTATTTCTGTAGCATACAGCATCTTAGAATCTTAAGAGACCAGGCAGATATTGTTATTATTTTATTGCTATTACCATGCTATATTAGCCTACTTTATAATTATAAATATTTCAATTATCCAATTTTTAGCATTTCTAATATAAGGCTGTATTGTTATTATTATTATTATTATTATTATCATCATCATCATTATTATTATTGTTATTAAGCTGTTATTATTATCATTATTATTGTCATTATTATTTTATTATTATTATAATTACAATTATGATGCTTAAAGGGCCTTACTGAGCAGATGGTTTCTATCTAATATCTGTCAGATGCTTTTCCCAATAAGCTGGTGTGGTTATAATGGGAACGACGGCTTTCTAGGGAACATAGAAGAAATGGGTCGGAATTGGCGGTATCAGCCAGCTTTTGCAGGAGTCTATCCCTGGTACAATGCGCTAGACCTCTGGGAGATGGACTGCTGAGGACGGAACACAACACCTATCCTCAGCTCCCAGCACTTCTCGCACAATGTGCTACTCATACGCTGAGTTGGCGGCACCCGGGATCGAACTCACGACCTTCCGATCCATAGGTGAGAGCTCTACCGACTGAGCTATGCCCGGGTACAGTTGCTCAAGGAACATAGGCTTACTATATTACATTCAGACACAAACGAGCCAGCTCACCTACTGGGCGAGGCGCATTTTCCTCGGTAAGTGACACATTTCGCGCATAAATATCAGAGAACTACCGGGGTGGGTTATGCGCCCAAATGTAAGCTATAGCCTAATAAATTGAAATTGGTGTAGTGTCGAAAGTTTCCACATACTTTAGCCAACCTGGACTTTGTGACTTCGTTTTTGTGATATAAAAATAGAAATCGTATGATTCATTGTCTTCTTAATAATCTGCCCTAAATAATGCATTATTGAAAATGCACTTTTTGCGCCAAACAGCGTCAAACCTGCTGACCGGGGAACATAGGACCTTTCTTTATAAAAAGGGTCCTATGTTCCCCTAGGGCACCCGGGGAACATAGGACCCTTTTTATAAAGAAAGGTCCTATGTTCCCCTGCACATACAAAACGGGGAACATAGGACCCTTTTGGGGAAAAGTGGGGAATATAGGGCCCTCTGTATAAAAAAAGGTCCGATATTCCCCGGTCTCATACAAAGCGGGGAACATAGGACCCGGGGACTATAGGACCCGGGGACTATACGGAGGACAACATAGGGCCCGGGGACTATAGGGAGGACCCCAAGCCGGGGGTCGTTTTTATTGTTTACAAACACATTTCCTTGACCAGATTATGCCTTTTTAAAAACAGTCATTTTCCCATGGCTAGGAGAAACTCATTTTCTGTGAGAAAATCATTTAAAAGGAGGAATTTCATCAACGCTAAAAATACATAATGTACGTGTCTGAAAACGCACAGAACTTGAAATAGTAGGTTTCTTACCAAGAAACACATGGTTGAAAAACCTATTTTAACGATCTGAGTGTTTGCAGACATGTACAACAGGTATGTTTAAATTATAACGTTTTTAATGAAATCATGTTTCTCTCGACGAGAAAATGCGTTTAAAGCAATAAAAAGAATTCACTCTGTCTGGCATTGGACCAAGCTACCAACAACCTAAACAATGATCAGAACTGGTGCAATTACACATTGACATTGGGTGAAAACACGTAACTCTTAAGGATGTGTTGCAGACTTGTTCAATAGATTCATTTTCTTTTGTTTTTGATGAAATTGTGCTTTTCTTGTCGAGAAAATGAGTTTAACGCGATAAAACGATTTAGTTCTTTAACGCACATGGACTAGGTCACCAAATGTAAAAAATGTGAAATAATGAAGCCGGGAGTCGTTTTTATTGTTTACAAACACATTTCCTTGACCAGATTATGCCTTTTTAAAAAGTCATTTTCCCATGGCTAGAGACCTCATTTTCTGTGAGAAAATCATTTAAAAGGAGAAATTTCATCAACGCTAAAAATACATATTATACGTGTCTGAAAACGCACAGAACTTGAAATAGTAGGTTTCTTACCAAGAAACACATGGTTGAGAAACCTATTTTAACGATCTGAGTATTTGCAGACATGTACAACAGTTATTCTTAAACTATAACGTTTTCAATGAAATCATGTTTCTCATGAGGAGATAAACCGTTTAAAGCAATAAAAACGATTCACTGTGTCTGGCATTTTGACCAAGCCACCAACTAGCTAAACAATGATCAGAACTGGTGCAATTACACATTGACATTGGGTGAAAACACGTAACTCTTAAGGATGTGTTGCAGACTTGTTCAATAGATTCATTTTCTTTTGTTTTTGATGAAATTGTGCTTTTCATGTCGAGAAAATGCGTTTAACGCAATAAAAAGATTTAGTGCTTTACGCACATGGACTAGGTTACCAAATTTTAAAAATGTGAAATAATGAAGCCGGGAGTCGTTTTTATTGTTTACAAACACATTTCCTTGACCAGAATATGCTTTTTCTTAAAAGCCATTTTCCCATGGCTAGAGTCTCATTTTCTGTGAGAAAATGCATTTTAAAGGAGGAATTTCATCAGAAACACTAAAAATACATATTGTACGTGCCTGAAGACGCACAGAACCTTGAAATAAAAGGTTTCGCACCAAAAAACACATGGGTGAAAGCCCTATTTTCAGGCTCTGAGTGTTTGCAGATATGTACAACAGGTATGTTTAAATTATAACGTTTTTAATGAAATCATGTTTCTCTCGACGAGAAAATGCGTTTACAGCAAAAAAAAGGATTCACTCTGTCTGGCATTGGACCAAGCTACCAACAACCTAAACAATGATCAGAACTGGTGAAATTAACTTTGACATTGGGAGAAAACACGTAACTCTTTAAGGATGTGTTGCAGACTTGTTCAATAGATTCATTATCTTTTGTTTTGGATGAAATTGTGCTCTTCTTGTCGAGAAAATGCGTTTAACGCAATAAAAAGATTTAGTGCTTTACGCACATGGACTAGGTTACCAAATTTAAAAAATGTGAAATAATAAAGCCGGGAGTCGTTTTTGTTGTTTTTACAAACACATTTCCTTGACCAGAATATGCTTTTTCTTAAAAGCCATTTTCCCATGGCTAGAGTCTCATTTTCTGTGAGAAAATGCATTTAAAAGGAGGAATTTCATTAAAAACACTAAAAATACATATTGTACGTGCCTGAAGACGCACAGAACCTTGAAATAAAAGGTTTCGCACCAAAAAACACATGGGTGAAAGCCCTATTTTAAGGCTCTGAGTGTTTGCAGATATGTACAACAGGTATGTTTAAATTATAACGTTTTTAATAAAATCATGTTTCTCTCGACGAGAAAATGCGTTTACAGCAAAAAAAAGGATTCACTCTGTCTGGCATTGGACCAAGCTACCAACAACCTAAACAATGATCAGAACTGGTGAAATTACACTTTGACATTGGGAGAAAACACGTAACTCTTAAGGATGTGTTGCAGACTTGTTCAATAGATTCATTATCTTTTGTTTTGATGAAATTGTGTTCTTCTTGTCGAGAAAATGCGTTTAACGCGATAAAACGATTTAGTTCTTCAGGCACATGGACTTGGTCACCAAATGTAAAAAATGTGAAATAATGAAGCCGGGAGTCGTTTTTATTGTTTACAAACACATTTCCTTGAGCAGATTATGCCTTTTTAAAAACAGTCATTTTCCCATGGCAAGGAGACACTCATTTTCTGTGAGAAAATCATTTAAAAGGAGGAATTTCATCAACGCTAAAAATACATAATGTACGTGTCTGAAAACGCACAGAACTTGAAATAGTAGCTTTCTTACCAAGAAACACATGGTTGAAAAACCTATTTTAACGATCTGAGTATTTGCAGACATGTACAACAGTTATTCTTAAACTATAACGTTTTCAATAAAATCATGTTTCTCATGAGGAGATAAACCGTTTAAAGGAATAAAAAGGATTCACTCTGTCTGGCATTGGACCAAGCTACCAACAACCTAAACAATGATCAGAACTGGTGAAATTACACTTTGACATTGGGAGAAAACACGTAACTCTTAAGGATGTGTTGCAGACTTGTTCAATAGATTCATTATCTTTTGTTTTGGATGAAATTGTGCTCTTCTTGTCGAGAAAATGCGTTTAACGCAATAAAAAGATTTAGTGCTTTACGCACATGGACTAGGTTACCAAATTTAAAAAATGTGAAATAATAAAGCCGGGAGTCGTTTTTGTTGTTTTTACAAACACATTTCCTTGACCAGAATATGCTTTTTCTTAAAAGCCATTTTCCCATGGCTAGAGTCTCATTTTCTGTGAGAAAATGCATTTAAAAGGAGGAATTTCATTAAAAACACTAAAAATACATATTGTACGTGCCTGAAGACGCACAGAACCTTGAAATAAAAGGTTTCGCACCAAAAAACACATGGGTGAAAGCCCTATTTTAAGGCTCTGAGTGTTTGCAGATATGTACAACAGGTATGTTTAAATTATAACGTTTTTAATAAAATCATGTTTCTCTCGACGAGAAAATGCGTTTACAGCAAAAAAAAGGATTCACTCTGTCTGGCATTGGACCAAGCTACCAACAACCTAAACAATGATCAGAACTGGTGAAATTACACTTTGACATTGGGAGAAAACACGTAACTCTTAAGGATGTGTTGCAGACTTGTTCAATAGATTCATTATCTTTTGTTTTTGATGAAATTGTGTTCTTCTTGTCGAGAAAATGCGTTTAACGCGATAAAACGATTTAGTTCTTCAGGCACATGGACTTGGTCACCAAATGTAAAAAATGTGAAATAATGAAGCCGGGAGTCGTTTTTATTGTTTACAAACACATTTCCTTGAGCAGATTATGCCTTTTTAAAAACAGTCATTTTCCCATGGCAAGGAGACACTCATTTTCTGTGAGAAAATCATTTAAAAGGAGGAATTTCATCAACGCTAAAAATACATAATGTACGTGTCTGAAAACGCACAGAACTTGAAATAGTAGCTTTCTTACCAAGAAACACATGGTTGAAAAACCTATTTTAACGATCTGAGTATTTGCAGACATGTACAACAGTTATTCTTAAACTATAACGTTTTCAATAAAATCATGTTTTTCATGAGGAGATAAACCGTTTAAAGGAATAAAAAGGATTCACTCTGTCTGGCATTGGACCAAGCTACCAACAACCTAAACAATGATCAGAACTGGTGAAATTACACTTTGACATTGGGAGAAAACACGTAACTCTTAAGGATGTGTTGCAGACTTGTTCAATAGATTCATTATCTTTTGTTTTGGATGAAATTGTGCTCTTCTTGTCGAGAAAATGCGTTTAACGCAATAAAAAGATTTAGTGCTTTACGCACATGGACTAGGTTACCAAATTTAAAAAATGTGAAATAATAAAGCCGGGAGTCGTTTTTGTTGTTTTAACAAACACATTTCCTTGACCAGAATATGCTTTTTCTTAAAAGCCATTTTCCCATGGCTAGAGTCTCATTTTCTGTGAGAAAATGCATTTAAAAGGAGGAAATTCATTAAAAACACTAAAAATACATATTGTACGTGCCTGAAGACGCACAGAACCTTGAAATAAAAGGTTTCGCACCAAAAAACACATGGGTGAAAGCCCTATTTTAAGGCTCTGAGTGTTTGCAGATATGTACAACAGGTATGTTTAAATTATAACGTTTTTAATGAAATCATGTTTCTCTCGACGAGAAAATGCGTTTACAGCAATAAAAACGATTCACTCTGTCTGGCATTGGACCAAGCTACCAACAACCTAAACAATGATCAGAACTGGTGAAATTACACTTTGACATTGGGAGAAAACACGTAACTCTTAAGGATGTGTTGCAGACTTGTTCAATAGATTCATTTTCTTTTGTTTTTGATGAAATTGTGCTTTTCTTGTCGAGAAAATGAGTTTAACGCGATAAAACGATTTAGTTCTTTAACGCACATGGACTAGGTCACCAAATGTAAAAAATGTGAAATAATGAAGCCGGGAGTCGTTTTTATTGTTTACAAACACATTTCCTTGACCAGATTATGCCTTTTTAAAAAGTCATTTTCCCATGGCTAGAGACCTCATTTTCTGTGAGAAAATCATTTAAAAGGAGAAATTTCATCAACGCTAAAAATACATATTATACGTGTCTGAAAACGCACAGAACTTGAAATAGTAGGTTTCTTACCAAGAAACACATGGTTGAGAAACCTATTTTAACGATCTGAGTATTTGCAGACATGTACAACAGTTATTCTTAAACTATAACGTTTTCAATGAAATCATGTTTCTCATGAGGAGATAAACCGTTTAAAGCAATAAAAACGATTCACTGTGTCTGGCATTTTGACCAAGCCACCAACTAGCTAAACAATGATCAGAACTGGTGCAATTACACATTGACATTGGGTGAAAACACGTAACTCTTAAGGATGTGTTGCAGACTTGTTCAATAGATTCATTTTCTTTTGTTTTTGATGAAATTGTGCTTTTCATGTCGAGAAAATGCGTTTAACGCAATAAAAAGATTTAGTGCTTTACGCACATGGACTAGGTTACCAAATTTTAAAAATGTGAAATAATGAATCCGGGAGTCGTTTTTATTGTTTACAAACACATTTCCTTGACCAGAATATGCTTTTTCTTAAAAGCCATTTTCCCATGGCTAGAGTCTCATTTTCTGTGAGAAAATGCATTTTAAAGGAGGAATTTCATCAGAAACACTAAAAATACATATTGTACGTGCCTGAAGACGCACAGAACCTTGAAATAAAAGGTTTCGCACCAAAAAACACATGGGTGAAAGCCCTATTTTCAGGCTCTGAGTGTTTGCAGATATGTACAACAGGTATGTTTAAATTATAACGTTTTTAATGAAATCATGTTTCTCTCGACGAGAAAATGCGTTTACAGCAAAAAAAAGGATTCACTCTGTCTGGCATTGGACCAAGCTACCAACAACCTAAACAATGATCAGAACTGGTGAAATTAACTTTGACATTGGGAGAAAACACGTAACTCTTTAAGGATGTGTTGCAGACTTGTTCAATAGATTCATTATCTTTTGTTTTGGATGAAATTGTGCTCTTCTTGTCGAGAAAATGCGTTTAACGCAATAAAAAGATTTAGTGCTTTACGCACATGGACTAGGTTACCAAATTTAAAAAATGTGAAATAATAAAGCCGGGAGTCGTTTTTGTTGTTTTTACAAACACATTTCCTTGACCAGAATATGCTTTTTCTTAAAAGCCATTTTCCCATGGCTAGAGTCTCATTTTCTGTGAGAAAATGCATTTAAAAGGAGGAATTTCATTAAAAACACTAAAAATACATATTGTACGTGCCTGAAGACGCACAGAACCTTGAAATAAAAGGTTTCGCACCAAAAAACACATGGGTGAAAGCCCTATTTTAAGGCTCTGAGTGTTTGCAGATATGTACAACAGGTATGTTTAAATTATAACGTTTTTAATAAAATCATGTTTCTCTCGACGAGAAAATGCGTTTACAGCAAAAAAAAGGATTCACTCTGTCTGGCATTGGACCAAGCTACCAACAACCTAAACAATGATCAGAACTGGTGAAATTACACTTTGACATTGGGAGAAAACACGTAACTCTTAAGGATGTGTTGCAGACTTGTTCAATAGATTCATTATCTTTTGTTTTTGATGAAACTGTGTTCTTCTTGTCGAGAAAATGCGTTTAACGCGATAAAACGATTTAGTTCTTCAGGCACATGGACTTGGTCACCAAATGTAAAAAATGTGAAATAATGAAGCCGGGAGTCGTTTTTATTGTTTACAAACACATTTCCTTGAGCAGATTATGCCTTTTTAAAAACAGTCATTTTCCCATGGCAAGGAGACACTCATTTTCTGTGAGAAAATCATTTAAAAGGAGGAATTTCATCAACGCTAAAAATACATAATGTACGTGTCTGAAAACGCACAGAACTTGAAATAGTAGCTTTCTTACCAAGAAACACATGGTTGAAAAACCTATTTTAACGATATGAGTATTTGCAGACATGTACAACAGTTATTCTTAAACTATAACGTTTTCAATAAAATCATGTTTCTCATGAGGAGATAAACCGTTTAAAGGAATAAAAAGGATTCACTCTGTCTGGCATTGGACCAAGCTACCAACAACCTAAACAATGATCAGAACTGGTGAAATTACACTTTGACATTGGGAGAAAACACGTAACTCTTAAGGATGTGTTGCAGACTTGTTCAATAGATTCATTATCTTTTGTTTTGGATGAAATTGTGCTCTTCTTGTCGAGAAAATGCGTTTAACGCAATAAAAAGATTTAGTGCTTTACGCACATGGACTAGGTTACCAAATTTAAAAAATGTGAAATAATAAAGCCGGGAGTCGTTTTTGTTGTTTTTACAAACACATTTCCTTGACCAGATTATGCTTTTTCTTAAAAGCCATTTTCCCATGGCTAGAGTCTCATTTTCTGTGAGAAAATGCATTTAAAAGGAGGAATTTCATTAAAAACACTAAAAATACATATTGTACGTGCCTGAAGACGCACAGAACCTTGAAATAAAAGGTTTCGCACCAAAAAACACATGGGTGAAAGCCCTATTTTAAGGCTCTGAGTGTTTGCAGATATGTACAACAGGTATGTTTAAATTATAACGTTTTTAATAAAATCATGTTTCTCTCGACGAGAAAATGCGTTTACAGCAAAAAAAAGGATTCACTCTGTCTGGCATTGGACCAAGCTACCAACAACCTAAACAATGATCAGAACTGGTGAAATTACACTTTGACATTGGGAGAAAACACGTAACTCTTAAGGATGTGTTGCAGACTTGTTCAATAGATTCATTATCTTTTGTTTTTGATGAAATTGTGTTCTTCTTGTCGAGAAAATGCGTTTAACGCGATAAAACGATTTAGTTCTTCAGGCACATGGACTTGGTCACCAAATGTAAAAAATGTGAAATAATGAAGCCGGGAGTCGTTTTTATTGTTTACAAACACATTTCCTTGAGCAGATTATGCCTTTTTAAAAACAGTCATTTTCCCATGGCAAGGAGACACTCATTTTCTGTGAGAAAATCATTTAAAAGGAGGAATTTCATCAACGCTAAAAATACATAATGTACGTGTCTGAAAACGCACAGAACTTGAAATAGTAGCTTTCTTACCAAGAAACACATGGTTGAAAAACCTATTTTAACGATCTGAGTATTTGCAGACATGTACAACAGTTATTCTTAAACTATAACGTTTTCAATAAAATCATGTTTCTCATGAGGAGATAAACCGTTTAAAGGAATAAAAAGGATTCACTCTGTCTGGCATTGGACCAAGCTACCAACAACCTAAACAATGATCAGAACTGGTGAAATTACACTTTGACATTGGGAGAAAACACGTAACTCTTAAGGATGTGTTGCAGACTTGTTCAATAGATTCATTATCTTTTGTTTTGGATGAAATTGTGCTCTTCTTGTCGAGAAAATGCGTTTAACGCAATAAAAAGATTTAGTGCTTTACGCACATGGACTAGGTTACCAAATTTAAAAAATGTGAAATAATAAAGCCGGGAGTCGTTTTTGTTGTTTTAACAAACACATTTCCTTGACCAGAATATGCTTTTTCTTAAAAGCCATTTTCCCATGGCTAGAGTCTCATTTTCTGTGAGAAAATGCATTTAAAAGGAGGAAATTCATTAAAAACACTAAAAATACATATTGTACGTGCCTGAAGACGCACAGAACCTTGAAATAAAAGGTTTCGCACCAAAAAACACATGGGTGAAAGCCCTATTTTAAGGCTCTGAGTGTTTGCAGATATGTACAACAGGTATGTTTAAATTATAACGTTTTTAATGAAATCATGTTTCTCTCGACGAGAAAATGCGTTTACAGCAATAAAAACGATTCACTCTGTCTGGCATTGGACCAAGCTACCAACAACCTAAACAATGATCAGAACTGGTGAAATTACACTTTGACATTGGGAGAAAACACGTAACTCTTAAGGATGTGTTGCAGACTTGTTCAATAGATTCATTATCTTTTGTTTTTGATGAAATTGTGTTCTTCTTGTCGAGAAAATGCGTTTAACGCGATAAAACGATTTAGTTCTTCAGGCACATGGACTTGGTCACCAAATGTAAAAAATGTGAAATAATGAAGCCGGGAGTCGTTTTTATTGTTTACAAACACATTTCCTTGAGCAGATTATGCCTTTTTAAAAACAGTCATTTTCCCATGGCAAGGAGACACTCATTTTCTGTGAGAAAATCATTTAAAAGGAGGAATTTCATCAACGCTAAAAATACATAATGTACGTGTCTGAAAACGCACAGAACTTGAAATAGTAGCTTTCTTACCAAGAAACACATGGTTGAAAAACCTATTTTAACGATCTGAGTATTTGCAGACATGTACAACAGTTATTCTTAAACTATAACGTTTTCAATGAAATCATGTTTCTCATGAGGAGATAAACCGTTTAAAGCAATAAAAAGGATTCACTGTGTCTGGCATTTTGACCAACCTACCAACTAGCTAAACAATGATCAGAACTGGTGCAATTGCACATTGACATTGGGTGAAAACACGTAACTCTTAAGGATGTGTTGCAGACTTGTTGAATAGATTCATTTTCTTTTGTTTTTGATGAAATTGTGCTTTTCATGTCGAGAAAATGCGTTTAACGCAATAAAAAGATTTAGTGCTTTACGCACATGGACTAGGTTACCAAATTTAAAAAATGTGAAATAATAAAGCCGGGAGTCGTTTTTGTTGTTTACAAACACATTTCCTTGACCAGAATATGCTTTTTCTTAAAAGCCATTTTCCCATGGCTAGGAGACACTCATTTTCTGTGAGAAAATGCATTTAAAAGGAGGAATTTCATCAGAAAAACTAAAAATACATATTGTACGTGTCTGAAAACGCACAGAACATGAAATAGTAGCTTTCTTACCGAGAAACACATGGTTGAAAAACCTATTTTAACGATCTGAGTGTTTGCAGACATGTACAAGTTATTCTTAAACTATAACGTTTTCAATGAAATCATGTTTCTCATGAGGAGATAAACCGTTTAAAGCAATAAAAACGATTCACTGTGTCTGGCATTTTGACCAAGCCACCAACTAGCTAAACAATGATCAGAACTGATGCAATTACACATTGACATTGGGTGAAAACACGTAACTCTTAAGGATGTGTTGCAGACTTGTTGAATAGATTCATTTTCTTTTGTTTTTGATGAAATTGTGCTTTTCATGTCGAGAAAATGCGTTTAACGCAATAAAAAGATTTAGTGCTTTACGCACATGGAATAGGTTACCAAATTTAAAAAAATGTGAAATAATGAAGGTGGGACTCGTTTTTATTGTTTACAAACACATTTCCTTGACCAGATTATGCCTTTTTAAAAACAGTCATTTTCCCATGGTAAGGAGACACTCATTTTCTGTGAGAAAATGCATTTAAAAGGAGGAGTTTCATCAGAAACACTAAAAATACATATTGTACGTGCCTGAAGACGCACAGAACCTTGAAATAAAAGGTTTCGCACCAAAAACACATGGGTGAAAGCCCTATTTTAAGGCTCTGAGTGTTTGCAAGATATGTACAACAGGTATGTTTAAATTATAACGTTTTTAATAAAATCATGTTTCTCTCGACGAGAAAATGCGTTTAAAGCAAAAAAAAGGATTCACTCTGTCTGGCATTGGACCAAGCTACCAACACCCTAAACAATGATCAGAACTGGTGAAATTACACTTTGACATTGGGAGAAAACACATAACTCTTAAGGATGTGTTGCAGACTTGTTCAATAGATTCATTATCTTTTGTTTTGGATGAAATTGTGCTCTTCTTGTCGAGAAAATGCGTTTAACGCAATAAAAAGATTTAGTGCTTTACGCACATGGACTAGGTTACCAAATTAAAAAAATGTGAAATAATGAAGCCGGGAGTCGTTTTTATTGTTTACAAACACATTTCCTTGACCAGATTATGCCTTTTTAAAAACAGTCATTTTCCCATGGCAAGGAGACACTCATTTTCTGTGAGAAAATCATTTAAAAGGAGGAATTTCATCAACGCTAAAAATACATAATGTACGTGTCTGAAAACGCACAAAACATGAAATAGTAGCTTTCTTACCAAGAAACACATGGTTGAAAAACCTATTTTAACGATCTGAGTGTTTGCAGACATGTACAACAGTTATTCTTAAACTATACCGTTTTCAATGAAATCATGTTTCTCATGAGGAGATAAACCGTTTAAAGCAATAAAAACGATTCACTGTGTCTGGCATTTTGACCAAGCCAGCAACTAGCTAAACAATGATCAGAACTGGTGCAATTACACATTGACATTGGGTGAAAACACGTAACTCTTAAGGATGTGTTGCAGACTTGTTCAATAGATTCATTTTCTTTTGTTTTTGATGAAATTGTGCTTTTCATGTCGAGAAAATGCGTTTAACGCAATAAAAAGATTTAGTGCTTTACGCACATGGAATAGGTTACCAAATAAAAAAAAATGTGAAATAATGAAGGCGGGAGTCGTTTTTATTGTTTACAAACACATTTCCTTGACCAGATTATGCCTTTTTAAAAACAGTCATTTTCCCATGGTAAGGAGACACTCATTTTCTGTGAGAAAATGCATTTAAAAGGAGGAATTTCATCAGAAACACTAAAAATACATATTGTACGTGCCTGAAGACGCACAGAACCTTGAAATAAAAGGTTTCGCACCAAAAACACATGGGTGAAAGCCCTATTTTAAGGCTCTGAGTGTTTGCAGATATGTACAACAGGTATGTTTAAATTATAACGTTTTTAATGAAATCATGTTTCTCTCGACGAGAAAATGCGTTTAAAGCAAAAAAAAGGATTCACTCTGTCTGGCATTGGACCAAGCTACCAACACCCTAAACAATGATCAGAACTGGTGAAATTACACTATGACATTGGGAGAAAACACATAACTCTTAAGGATGTGTTGCAGACTTGTTCAATAGATTCATTATCTTTTGTTTTGGATGAAATTGTGCTCTTCTTGTCGAAAAAATGCGTTTAACGCAATAAAAAGATTTAGTGCTTTACGCACATGGACTAGGTTACCAAATTTAAAAAATGTGAAATAATGAAGCCGGGAGTCGTTTTTATTGTTTACAAACACATTTCCTTGACCAGATTATGCCTTTTTAAAAAGTCATTTTCCCATGGCAAGGAGACACTCATTTTCTGTGAGAAAATCATTTAAAAGGAGGAATTTCATCAACGCTAAAAATACATAATGTACGTGTCTGAAAACGCACAGAACATGAAATAGTAGCTTTCTTACCGAGAAACACATGGTTGAAAAACCTATTTTAACGATCTGAGTGTTTGCAGACATGTACAACAGTTATTCTTAAACTATAACGTTTTCAATGAAATCATGTTTCTCATGAGGAGATAAACCGTTTAAAGCAATAAAAACGATTCACTGTGTCTGGCATTTTGACCAAGCCACCAACTAGCTAAACAATGATCAGAACTGGTGCAATTACACATTGACATTGGGTGAAAACACGTAACTCTTAAGGATGTGTTGCAGACTTGTTGAATAGATTCATTTTCTTTTGTTTTTGATGAAATTGTGCTTTTCATGTCGAGAAAATGCGTTTAACGCAATAAAAAGATTTAGTGCTTTACGCACATGGACTAGGTTACCAAATTTAAAAAATGTGAAATAATAAAGCCGGGAGTCGTTTTTGTTGTTTACAAACACATTTCCTTGACCAGAATATGCTTTTTCTTAAAAGCCATTTTCCCATGGCTAGGAGACACTCATTTTCTGTGAGAAAATGCATTTAAAAGGAGGAATTTCATCAGAAAAACTAAAAATACATATTGTACGTGTCTGAAAACGCACAGAACATGAAATAGTAGCTTTCTTACCGAGAAACACATGGTTGAAAAACCTATTTTAACGATCTGAGTGTTTGCAGACATGTACAAGTTATTCTTAAACTATAACGTTTTCAATGAAATCATGTTTCTCATGAGGAGATAAACCGTTTAAAGCAATAAAAACGATTCACTGTGTCTGGCATTTTGACCAAGCCACCAACTAGCTAAACAATGATCAGAACTGATGCAATTACACATTGACATTGGGTGAAAACACGTAACTCTTAAGGATGTGTTGCAGACTTGTTGATTAGATTCATTTTCTTTTGTTTTTGATGAAATTGTGCTTTTCATGTCGAGAAAATGCGTTTAACGCAATAAAAAGATTTAGTGCTTTATGCACATGGACTAGGTTACCAAATTTAAAAAAATGTGAAATAATGAAGCCGGGAGTCATTTTTATTGTTTACAAACACATTTCCTTGACCAGATTATGCCTTTTTAAAAACAGTCATTTTCCCATGGCAAGGAGACACTCATTTTCTGTGAGAAAATGCATTTAAAAGGAGGAATTTCATCAGAAACACTAAAAATACATATTGTACGTGCCTGAAGACGCACAGAACCTTGAAATAAAAGGTTTCGCACCAAAAACACATGGGTGAAAGCCCTATTTTAAGGCTCTGAGTGTTTGCAGATATGTACAACAGGTATGTTTAAATTATAACGTTTTTAATGAAATCATGTTTCTCTCGACGAGAAAATGCGTTTAAAGCAAAAAAAAGGATTCACTCTGTCTGGCATTGGACCAAGCTACCAACACCCTAAACAATGATCAGAACTGGTGAAATTACACTTTGACATTGGGAGAAAACACATAACTCTTAAGGATGTGTTGCAGACTTGTTCAATAGATTCATTATCTTTTGTTTTGGATGAAATTGTGCTCTTCTTGTCGAAAAAATGCGTTTAACGCAATAAAAAGATTTAGTGCTTTACGCACATGGACTAGGTTACCAAATTAAAAAAATGTGAAATAATGAAGCCGGGAGTCGTTTTTATTGTTTACAAACACATTTCCTTGACCAGATTATGACTTTTTAAAAACAGTCATTTTCCCATGGCAAGGAGACACTCATTTTCTGTGAGAAAATCATTTAAAAGGAGGAATTTCATCAACGCTAAAAATACATAATGTACGTGTCTGAAAACGCACAGAAAATGAAATAGTAGCTTTCTTACCGAGAAACACATGGTTGAAAAACCTATTTTAACGATCTGAGTGTTTGCAGACATGTACAACAGTTATTCTTAAACTATAACGTTTTCAATGAAATCATGTTTCTCATGAGGAGATAAACCGTTTAAAGCAATAAAAACGATTCACTGTGTCTGGCATTTTGACCAAGCCAGCAACTAGCTAAACAATGATCAGAACTGGTGCAATTACACATTGACATTGGGTGAAAACACGTAACTCTTAAGGATGTGTTGCAGACTTGTTCAATAGATTCATTTTCTTTTGTTTTTGATGAAATTGTGCTTTTCATGTCGAGAAAATGCGTTTAACGCAATAAAAAGATTTAGTGCTTTACGCACATGGACTAGGTTACCAAATTAAAAAAAAAAGTGAAATAATGAAGCCGGGAGTCGTTTTTGTTGTTTACAAACACATTTCCTTGACCAGAATATGCTTTTTCTTAAAAGCCATTTTCCCATGGCTAGGAGACACTCATTTTCTGTGAGAAAATACATTTAAAAGGAGGAATTTCATCAGAAAAACTAAAAATACATATTGTACGTGTCTGAAAACGCACAGAACATGAAATAGTAGCTTTCTTACCGAGAAACACATGGTTGAAAAACCTATTTTAACGATCTGAGTGTTTGCAGACATGAACAAGTTATTCTTAAACTATAACGTTTTCAATGAAATCATGTTTCTCATGAGGAGATAAACCGTTTAAAGCAATAAAAACGATTCACTGTGTCTGGCATTTTGACCAAGCCACCAACTAGCTAAACAATGATCAGAACTGATGCAATTACACATTGACATTGGGTGAAAACACGTAACTCTTAAGGATGTGTTGCAGACTTGTTCAATAGATTCATTTTCTTTTGTTTTTGATGAAATTGTGCTTTTCTTGTCGAGAAAATGCGTTTAACGCAATAAAAAGATTCAGTGCTTTACGCACATGGAATAGGTTACCAAATTTAAAAAAATGTGAAATAATGAAGGCGGGAGTCGTTTTTATTGTTTACAAACACATTTCCTTGACCAGATTATGCCTTTTTAAAAACAGTCATTTTCCCATGGTAAGGAGACACTCATTTTCTGTGAGAAAATGCATTTAAAAGGAGGAATTTCATCAGAAACACTAAAAATACATATTGTACGTGCCTGAAGACGCACAGAACCTTGAAATAAAAGGTTTCGCACCAAAAAACACATGGGTGAAAGCCCTATTTTAAGGCTCTGAGTGTTTGCAGACATGTACAACAGGTATGTTTACATTATAACGTTTTTAATGAAATCATGTTTGTCTCGACGAGAAAATGCGTTTACAGCAAAAAAAAGGATTCACTCTGTCTGGCATTGGACCAAGCTACCAACAACCTAAACAATGATCAGAACTGGTGAAATTACACTTTGACATTGGGAGAAAACACGTAACTCTTAAGGATGTGTTGCAGACTTGTTCAATAGATTCATTATCTTTTGTTTTTGATGAAATTGTGTTCTTCTTGTCGAGAAAATGCGTTTAACGCGATAAAACGATTTAGTTCTTCAGGCACATGGACTTGGTCACCAAATGTAAAAAATGTGAAATAATGAAGCCGGGAGTCGTTTTTATTGTTTACAAACACATTTCCTTGAGCAGATTATGCCTTTTTAAAAACAGTCATTTTCCCATGGCAAGGAGACACTCATTTTCTGTGAGAAAATCATTTAAAAGGAGGAATTTCATCAACGCTAAAAATACATAATGTACGTGTCTGAAAACGCACAGAACTTGAAATAGTAGCTTTCTTACCAAGAAACACATGGTTGAAAAACCTATTTTAACGATCTGAGTATTTGCAGACATGTACAACAGTTATTCTTAAACTATAACGTTTTCAATAAAATCATGTTTTTCATGAGGAGATAAACCGTTTAAAGGAATAAAAAGGATTCACTCTGTCTGGCATTGGACCAAGCTACCAACAACCTAAACAATGATCAGAACTGGTGAAATTACACTTTGACATTGGGAGAAAACACGTAACTCTTAAGGATGTGTTGCAGACTTGTTCAATAGATTCATTATCTTTTGTTTTGGATGAAATTGTGCTCTTCTTGTCGAGAAAATGCGTTTAACGCAATAAAAAGATTTAGTGCTTTACGCACATGGACTAGGTTACCAAATTTAAAAAATGTGAAATAATAAAGCCGGGAGTCGTTTTTGTTGTTTTAACAAACACATTTCCTTGACCAGAATATGCTTTTTCTTAAAAGCCATTTTCCCATGGCTAGAGTCTCATTTTCTGTGAGAAAATGCATTTTAAAGGAGGAAATTCATTAAAAACACTAAAAATACATATTGTACGTGCCTGAAGACGCACAGAACCTTGAAATAAAAGGTTTCGCACCAAAAAACACATGGGTGAAAGCCCTATTTTAAGGCTCTGAGTGTTTGCAGATATGTACAACAGGTATGTTTAAATTATAACGTTTTTAATGAAATCATGTTTCTCTCGACGAGAAAATGCGTTTACAGCAATAAAAACGATTCACTCTGTCTGGCATTGGACCAAGCTACCAACAACCTAAACAATGATCAGAACTGGTGAAATTACACTTTGACATTGGGAGAAAACACGTAACTCTTAAGGATGTGTTGCAGACTTGTTCAATAGATTCATTTTCTTTTGTTTTTGATGAAATTGTGCTCTTCTTGTCGAGAAAATGAGTTTAACGCGATAAAACGATTTAGTTCTTTAACGCACATGGACTAGGTCACCAAATGTAAAAAATGTGAAATAATGAAGCCGGGAGTCGTTTTTATTGTTTACAAACACATTTCCTTGACCAGATTATGCCTTTTTAAAAAGTCATTTTCCCATGGCTAGAGACCTCATTTTCTGTGAGAAAATCATTTAAAAGGAGAAATTTCATCAACGCTAAAAATACATATTATACGTGTCTGAAAACGCACAGAACTTGAAATAGTAGGTTTCTTACCAAGAAACACATGGTTGAGAAACCTATTTTAACGATCTGAGTATTTGCAGACATGTACAACAGTTATTCTTAAACTATAACGTTTTCAATGAAATCATGTTTCTCATGAGGAGATAAACCGTTTAAAGCAATAAAAACGATTCACTGTGTCTGGCATTTTGACCAAGCCACCAACTAGCTAAACAATGATCAGAACTGGTGCAATTACACATTGACATTGGGTGAAAACACGTAACTCTTAAGGATGTGTTGCAGACTTGTTCAATAGATTCATTTTCTTTTGTTTTTGATGAAATTGTGCTTTTCATGTCGAGAAAATGCGTTTAACGCAATAAAAAGATTTAGTGCTTTACGCACATGGACTAGGTTACCAAATTTTAAAAATGTGAAATAATGAAGCCGGGAGTCGTTTTTATTGTTTACAAACACATTTCCTTGACCAGAATATGCTTTTTCTTAAAAGCCATTTTCCCATGGCTAGAGTCTCATTTTCTGTGAGAAAATGCATTTTAAAGGAGGAATTTCATCAGAAACACTAAAAATACATATTGTACGTGCCTGAAGACGCAAAGAACCTTGAAATAAAAGGTTTCGCACCAAAAAACACATGGGTGAAAGCCCTATTTTCAGGCTCTGAGTGTTTGCAGATATGTACAACAGGTATGTTTAAATTATAACGTTTTTAATGAAATCATGTTTCTCTCGACGAGAAAATGCGTTTACAGCAAAAAAAAGGATTCACTCTGTCTGGCATTGGACCAAGCTACCAACAACCTAAACAATGATCAGAACTGGTGAAATTAACTTTGACATTGGGAGAAAACACGTAACTCTTTAAGGATGTGTTGCAGACTTGTTCAATAGATTCATTATCTTTTGTTTTGGATGAAATTGTGCTCTTCTTGTCGAGAAAATGCGTTTAACGCAATAAAAAGATTTAGTGCTTTACGCACATGGACTAGGTTACCAAATTTAAAAAATGTGAAATAATAAAGCCGGGAGTCGTTTTTGTTGTTTTTACAAACACATTTCCTTGACCAGAATATGCTTTTTCTTAAAAGCCATTTTCCCATGGCTAGGAGACACTCATTCTCTGTGAGAAAATGCATTTAAAAGGAGGAATTTCTTCAGAAACACTAAAAATACATATTGTACGTGCCTGAAGACGCACAGAACCTTGAAATAAAAGGTTTCGCACCAAAAAACACATGGGTGAAAGCCCTATTTTAAGGCTCTGAGTGTTTGCAGATATGTACAACAGGTATGTTTAAATTATAACGTTTTTAATAAAATCATGTTTCTCTCGACGAGAAAATGCGTTTACAGCAAAAAAAAGGATTCACTCTGTCTGGCATTGGACCAAGCTACCAACAACCTAAACAATGATCAGAACTGGTGAAATTACACTTTGACATTGGGAGAAAACACGTAACTCTTAAGGATGTGTTGCAGACTTGTTCAATAGATTCATTATCTTTTGTTTTTGATGAAATTGTGTTCTTCTTGTCGAGAAAATGCGTTTAACGCGATAAAACGATTTAGTTCTTCAGGCACATGGACTTGGTCACCAAATGTAAAAAATGTGAAATAATGAAGCCGGGAGTCGTTTTTATTGTTTACAAACACATTTCCTTGAGCAGATTATGCCTTTTTAAAAACAGTCATTTTCCCATGGCAAGGAGACACTCATTTTCTGTGAGAAAATCATTTAAAAGGAGGAATTTCATCAACGCTAAAAATACATAATGTACGTGTCTGAAAACGCACAGAACTTGAAATAGTAGCTTTCTTACCAAGAAACACATGGTTGAAAAACCTATTTTAACGATCTGAGTATTTGCAGACATGTACAACAGTTATTCTTAAACTATAACGTTTTCAATAAAATCATGTTTCTCATGAGGAGATAAACCGTTTAAAGGAATAAAAAGGATTCACTCTGTCTGGCATTGGACCAAGCTACCAACAACCTAAACAATGATCAGAACTGGTGAAATTACACTTTGACATTGGGAGAAAACACGTAACTCTTAAGGATGTGTTGCAGACTTGTTCAATAGATTCATTATCTTTTGTTTTGGATGAAATTGTGCTCTTCTTGTCGAGAAAATGCGTTTAACGCAATAAAAAGATTTAGTGCTTTACGCACATGGACTAGGTTACCAAATTTAAAAAATGTGAAATAATAAAGCCGGGAGTCGTTTTTGTTGTTTTTACAAACACATTTCCTTGACCAGAATATGCTTTTTCTTAAAAGCCATTTTCCCATGGCTAGAGTCTCATTTTCTGTGAGAAAATGCATTTAAAAGGAGGAATTTCATTAAAAACACTAAAAATACATATTGTACGTGCCTGAAGACGCACAGAACCTTGAAATAAAAGGTTTCGCACCAAAAAACACATGGGTGAAAGCCCTATGTTAAGGCTCTGAGTGTTTGCAGATATGTACAACAGGTATGTTTAAATTATAACGTTTTTAATAAAATCATGTTTCTCTCGACGAGAAAATGCGTTTACAGCAAAAAAAAGGATTCACTCTGTCTGGCATTGGACCAAGCTACCAACAACCTAAACAATGATCAGAACTGGTGAAATTACACTTTGACATTGGGAGAAAACACGTAACTCTTAAGGATGTGTTGCAGACTTGTTCAATAGATTCATTATCTTTTGTTTTTGATGAAATTGTGTTCTTCTTGTCGAGAAAATGCGTTTAACGCGATAAAACGATTTAGTTCTTCAGGCACATGGACTTGGTCACCAAATGTAAAAAATGTGAAATAATGAAGCCGGGAGTCGTTTTTATTGTTTACAAACACATTTCCTTGAGCAGATTATGCCTTTTTAAAAACAGTCATTTTCCCATGGCAAGGAGACACTCATTTTCTGTGAGAAAATCATTTAAAAGGAGGAATTTCATCAACGCTAAAAATACATAATGTACGTGTCTGAAAACGCACAGAACTTGAAATAGTAGCTTTCTTACCAAGAAACACATGGTTGAAAAACCTATTTTAACGATCTGAGTATTTGCAGACATGTACAACAGTTATTCTTAAACTATAACGTTTTCAATAAAATCATGTTTCTCATGAGGAGATAAACCGTTTAAAGGAATAAAAAGGATTCACTCTGTCTGGCATTGGACCAAGCTACCAACAACCTAAACAATGATCAGAACTGGTGAAATTACACTTTGACATTGGGAGAAAACACGTAACTCTTAAGGATGTGTTGCAGACTTGTTCAATAGATTCATTATCTTTTGTTTTGGATGAAATTGTGCTCTTCTTGTCGAGAAAATGCGTTTAACGCAATAAAAAGATTTAGTGCTTTACGCACATGGACTAGGTTACCAAATTTAAAAAATGTGAAATAATAAAGCCGGGAGTCGTTTTTGTTGTTTTAACAAACACATTTCCTTGACCAGAATATGCTTTTTCTTAAAAGCCATTTTCCCATGGCTAGAGTCTCATTTTCTGTGAGAAAATGCATTTAAAAGGAGGAAATTCATTAAAAACACTAAAAATAAATATTGTACGTGCCTGACGACGCACAGAACCTTGAAATAAAAGGTTTCGCACCAAAAAACACATGGGTGAAAGCCCTATTTTAAGGCTCTGAGTGTTTGCAGATATGTACAACAGGTATGTTTAAATTATAACGTTTTTAATGAAATCATGTTTCTCTCGACGAGAAAATGCGTTTACAGCAATAAAAACGATTCACTCTGTCTGGCATTGGACCAAGCTACCAACAACCTAAACAATGATCAGAACTGGTGAAATTACACTTTGACATTGGGAGAAAACACGTAACTCTTAAGGATGTGTTGCAGACTTGTTCAATAGATTCATTATCTTTTGTTTTTGATGAAATTGTGTTCTTCTTGTCGAGAAAATGCGTTTAACGCGATAAAACGATTTAGTTCTTCAGGCACATGGACTTGGTCACCAAATGTAAAAAATGTGAAATAATGAAGCCGGGAGTCGTTTTTATTGTTTACAAACACATTTCCTTGAGCAGATTATGCCTTTTTAAAAACAGTCATTTTCCCATGGCAAGGAGACACTCATTTTCTGTGAGAAAATCATTTAAAAGGAGGAATTTCATCAACGCTAAAAATACATAATGTACGTGTCTGAAAACGCACAGAACTTGAAATAGTAGCTTTCTTACCAAGAAACACATGGTTGAAAAACCTATTTTAACGATCTGAGTATTTGCAGACATGTACAACAGTTATTCTTAAACTATAACGTTTTCAATGAAATCATGTTTCTCATGAGGAGATAAACCGTTTAAAGCAATAAAAAGGATTCACTGTGTCTGGCATTTTGACCAACCTACCAACTAGCTAAACAATGATCAGAACTGGTGCAATTGCACATTGACATTGGGTGAAAACACGTAACTCTTAAGGATGTGTTGCAGACTTGTTGAATAGATTCATTTTCTTTTGTTTTTGATGAAATTGTGCTTTTCATGTCGAGAAAATGCGTTTAACGCAATAAAAAGATTTAGTGCTTTACGCACATGGACTAGGTTACCAAATTTAAAAAATGTGAAATAATAAAGCCGGGAGTCGTTTTTGTTGTTTACAAACACATTTCCTTGACCAGAATATGCTTTTTCTTAAAAGCCATTTTCCCATGGCTAGGAGACACTCATTTTCTGTGAGAAAATGCATTTAAAAGGAGGAATTTCATCAGAAAAACTAAAAATACATATTGTACGTGTCTGAAAACGCACAGAACATGAAATAGTAGCTTTCTTACCGAGAAACACATGGTTGAAAAACCTATTTTAACGATCTGAGTGTTTGCAGACATGTACAAGTTATTCTTAAACTATAACGTTTTCAATGAAATCATGTTTCTCATGAGGAGATAAACCGTTTAAAGCAATAAAAACGATTCACTGTGTCTGGCATTTTGACCAAGCCACCAACTAGCTAAACAATGATCAGAACTGATGCAATTACACATTGACATTGGGTGAAAACACGTAACTCTTAAGGATGTGTTGCAGACTTGTTGAATAGATTCATTTTCTTTTGTTTTTGATGAAATTGTGCTTTTCATGTCGAGAAAATGCGTTTAACGCAATAAAAAGATTTAGTGCTTTACGCACATGGAATAGGTTACCAAATTTAAAAAAATGTGAAATAATGAAGGTGGGACTCGTTTTTATTGTTTACAAACACATTTCCTTGACCAGATTATGCCTTTTTAAAAACAGTCATTTTCCCATGGTAAGGAGACACTCATTTTCTGTGAGAAAATGCATTTAAAAGGAGGAGTTTCATCAGAAACACTAAAAATACATATTGTACGTGCCTGAAGACGCACAGAACCTTGAAATAAAAGGTTTCGCACCAAAAACACATGGGTGAAAGCCCTATTTTAAGGCTCTGAGTGTTTGCAAGATATGTACAACAGGTATGTTTAAATTATAACGTTTTTAATAAAATCATGTTTCTCTCGACGAGAAAATGCGTTTAAAGCAAAAAAAAGGATTCACTCTGTCTGGCATTGGACCAAGCTACCAACACCCTAAACAATGATCAGAACTGGTGAAATTACACTTTGACATTGGGAGAAAACACATAACTCTTAAGGATGTGTTGCAGACTTGTTCAATAGATTCATTTTCTTTTGTTTTGGATGAAATTGTGCTCTTCTTGTCGAGAAAATGCGTTTAACGCAATAAAAAGATTTAGTGCTTTACGCACATGGACTAGGTTACCAAATTTAAAAAATGTGAAATAATGAAGCCGGGAGTCGTTTTTATTGTTTACAAACACATTTCCTTGACCAGATTATGCCTTTTTAAAAACAGTCATTTTCCCATGGCAAGGAGACACTCATTTTCTGTGAGAAAATCATTTAAAAGGAGGAATTTCATCAACGCTAAAAATACATAATGTACGTGTCTGAAAACGCACAAAACATGAAATAGTAGCTTTCTTACCAAGAAACACATGGTTGAAAAACCTATTTTAACGATCTGAGTGTTTGCAGACATGTACAACAGTTATTCTTAAACTATACCGTTTTCAATGAAATCATGTTTCTCATGAGGAGATAAACCGTTTAAAGCAATAAAAACGATTCACTGTGTCTGGCATTTTGACCAAGCCAGCAACTAGCTAAACAATGATCAGAACTGGTGCAATTACACATTGACATTGGGTGAAAACACGTAACTCTTAAGGATGTGTTGCAGACTTGTTCAATAGATTCATTTTCTTTTGTTTTTGATGAAATTGTGCTTTTCATGTCGAGAAAATGCGTTTAACGCAATAAAAAGATTTAGTGCTTTACGCACATGGAATAGGTTACCAAATAAAAAAAAATGTGAAATAATAAAGCCGGGAGTCGTTTTTATTGTTTACAAACACATTTCCTTGACCAGATTATGCCTTTTTAAAAACAGTCATTTTCCCATGGTAAGGAGACACTCATTTTCTGTGAGAAAATGCATTTAAAAGGAGGAATTTCATCAGAAACACTAAAAATACATATTGTACGTGCCTGAAGACGCACAGAACCTTGAAATAAAAGGTTTCGCACCAAAAACACATGGGTGAAAGCCCTATTTTAAGGCTCTGAGTGTTTGCAGATATGTACAACAGGTATGTTTAAATTATAACGTTTTTAATTAAATCATGTTTCTCTCGACGAGAAAATGCGTTTAAAGCAAAAAAAAGGATTCACTCTGTCTGGCATTGGACCAAGCTACCAACACCCTAAACAATGATCAGAACTGGTGAAATTACACTTTGACATTGGGAGAAAACACATAACTCTTAAGGATGTGTTGCAGACTTGTTCAATAGATTCATTATCTTTTGTTTTGGATGAAATTGTGCTCTTCTTGTCGAAAAAATGCGTTTAACGCAATAAAAAGATTTAGTGCTTTACGCACATGGACTAGGTTACCAAATTTAAAAAATGTGAAATAATGAAGCCGGGAGTCGTTTTTATTGTTTACAAACACATTTCCTTGACCAGATTATGCCTTTTTAAAAACAGTCATTTTCCCATGGCAAGGAGACACTCATTTTCTGTGAGAAAATCATTTAAAAGGAGGAATTTCATCAACGCTAAAAATACATAATGTACGTGTCTGAAAACGCACAGAACATGAAATAGTAGCTTTCTTACCGAGAAACACATGGTTGAAAAACCTATTTTAACGATCTGAGTGTTTGCAGACATGTACAAGTTATTCTTAAACTATAACGTTTTCAATGAAATCATGTTTCTCATGAGGAGATAAACCGTTTAAAGCAATAAAAACGATTCACTGTGTCTGGCATTTTGACCAAGCCACCAACTAGCTAAACAATGATCAGAACTGATGCAATTACACATTGACATTGGGTGAAAACACGTAACTCTTAAGGATGTGTTGCAGACTTGTTGAATAGATTCATTTTCTTTTGTTTTTGATGAAATTGTGCTTTTCATGTCGAGAAAATGCGTTTAACGCAATAAAAAGATTTAGTGCTTTATGCACATGGACTAGGTTACCAAATTTAAAAAAATGTGAAATAATGAAGCCGGGAGTCATTTTTATTGTTTACAAACACATTTCCTTGACCAGATTATGCCTTTTTAAAAACAGTCATTTTCCCATGGCAAGGAGACACTCATTTTCTGTGAGAAAATGCATTTAAAAGGAGGAATTTCATCAGAAACACTAAAAATACATATTGTACGTGCCTGAAGACGCACAGAACCTTGAAATAAAAGGTTTCGCACCAAAAACACATGGGTGAAAGCCCTATTTTAAGGCTCTGAGTGTTTGCAGATATGTACAACAGGTATGTTTAAATTATAACGTTTTTAATGAAATCATGTTTCTCTCGACGAGAAAATGCGTTTAAAGCAAAAAAAAGGATTCACTCTGTCTGGAATTGGACCAAGCTACCAACACCCTAAACAATGATCAGAACTGGTGAAATTACACTTTGACATTGGGAGAAAACACATAACTCTTAAGGATGTGTTGCAGACTTGTTCAATAGATTCATTATCTTTTGTTTTGGATGAAATTGTGCTCTTCTTGTCGAAAAAATGCGTTTAACGCAATAAAAAGATTTAGTGCTTTACGCACATGGACTAGGTTACCAAATTAAAAAAATGTGAAATAATGAAGCCGGGAGTCGTTTTTATTGTTTACAAACACATTTCCTTGACCAGATTATGACTTTTTAAAAACAGTCATTTTCCCATGGCAAGGAGACACTCATTTTCTGTGAGAAAATCATTTAAAAGGAGGAATTTCATCAACGCTAAAAATACATAATGTACGTGTCTGAAAACGCACAGAACATGAAATAGTAGCTTTCTTACCGAGAAACACATGGTTGAAAAACCTATTTTAACGATCTGAGTGTTTGCAGACATGTACAACAGTTATTCTTAAACTATAACGTTTTCAATGAAATCATGTTTCTCATGAGGAGATAAACCGTTTAAAGCAATAAAAACGATTCACTGTGTCTGGCATTTTGACCAAGCCAGCAACTAGCTAAACAATGATCAGAACTGGTGCAATTACACATTGACATTGGGTGAAAACACGTAACTCTTAAGGATGTGTTGCAGACTTGTTCAATAGATTCATTTTCTTTTGTTTTTGATGAAATTGTGCTTTTCATGTCGAGAAAATGCGTTTAACGCAATAAAAAGATTTAGTGCTTTACGCACATGGACTAGGTTACCAAATTAAAAAAAAAGTGAAATAATGAAGCCGGGAGTCGTTTTTGTTGTTTACAAACACATTTCCTTGACCAGAATATGCCTTTTAAAAACAGTAATTTTCCCATGGCAAGGAGACACTCATTTTCTGTGAGAAAATGCATTTAAAAGGAGGAATTTCATCAGAAACACTAAAAATACATATTGTACGTGCCTGAAGACGCACAGAACCTTGAAATAAAAGGTTTCGCACCAAATAACACATGGGTGAAAGCCCTATTTTAAGGCTCTGAGTGTTTGCAGACATGTACAACAGGTATGTTTACATTATAACGTTTTTAATGAAATCATGTTTCTCTCGACGAGAAAATGCGTTTAAAGCAATAAAAAGGATTCACTCTGTCTGGCATTGGACCAAGCTACCAACACCCTAAACAATGATCAGAATTGGTGAAATTACACTTTGACATTGGGAGAAAACACGTAACTCTTAAGGATGTGTTGCAGACTTGTTCAACAGATTCATTATCTTTTGTTTTGGATGAAATTGTGCTCTTCTTGTCGAGAAAATGCGTTTAACGCAATAAAAAGATTTAGTGCTTTACGCACATGGACTAGGTTACCAAATTTAAAAAATGGGAAATAATGAAGCCGGGAGTCGTTTTTATTGTTTACAAACACATTTCCTTGACCAGATTATGCCTTTTTAAAAACAGTCATTTTCCCATGGCAAGGAGACACTCATTTTCTGTGAGAAAATGCATTTAAAAGGAGGAATTTCATCAGAAACACTAAAATTACATATTGTACGTGCCTGAAGACGCACAGAACCTTGAAATAAAAGGTTTCGCACCAAAAAACACATGGGTGAAAACCCTATTTTAAGGCTCTGAGTGTTTGCAGATATGTACAACAGGTATGTTTAAATTATAACGTTTTCAATGAAATCATGTTTCTCTCGACGAGAAAATGCGTTTAAAGCAAAAAAAAAAAGGATTCACTCTGTCTGGCATTGGACCAAGCTACCAACGCCCTAAACAATGATCAGAACTGGTGAAATTACACTTTGACATTGGGAGAAAACACGTAACTCTTAAGGATGTGTTGCAGACTTGTTCAACAGATTCATTATCTTTTGTTTTGGATGAAATTGTGCTCTTCTTGTTGAGAAAATGCGTTTAACGCAATAAAAAGATTTAGTGCTTTACGCACATGGACTAGGTTACCAAATTTAAAAAATGTGAAATAATGAAGCCGGGAGTCGTTTTTATTGTTTACAAACACATTTCCTTGACCAGATTATGACTTTTTAAAAACAGTCATTTTCCCATGGCAAGGAGACACTCATTTTCTGTGAGAAAATCATTTAAAAGGAGGAAATTCATCAACGCTAAAAATACATAATGTACGTGTCTGAAAACGCACAGAACATGAAATAGTAGCTTTCTTACCGAGAAACACATGGTTGAAAAACCTATTTTAACGATCTGAGTGTTTGCAGACATGTACAAGTTATTCTTAAACTATAAAGTTTTCAATGAAATCATGTTTCTCATGAGGAGATAAACCGTTTAAAGCAATAAAACCGATTCACTGTGTCTGGCATTTTGACCAAGCCACCAACTAGCTAAACAATGATCAGAACTGATGCAATTACACATTGACATTGGGTGAAAACACGTAACTCTTAAGGATGTGTTGCAGACTTGTTCAATAGATTCATTTTCTTTTGTTTTTGATGAAATTGTGCTTTTCATGTCGAGAAAATGCGTTTAACGCAATAAAAAGATTTAGTGCTTTACGCACATGGACTAGGTTACCAAATTTAAAAAAATGTGAAATAATGAAGCCGGGAGTCGTTTTTATTGTTTACAAACACATTTCCTTGACCAGATTATGCCTTTTTAAAAACAGTCATTTTCCCATGGCAAGGAGACACTCATTTTCTGTGAGAAAATGCATTTAAAAGGAGGAATTTCATCAGAAACACTAAAAATACATAATGTACGTGTCTGAAAACGCACAGAACCTTGAAATAAAAGGTTTCGCACCAAAAAACACATGGGTGAAAGCCCTATTTTAAGGCTCTGAGTGTTTGCAGATATGTACAACAGGTATGTTTACATTATAACGTTTTTAATGAAATCATGTTTCTCTCGACGAGAAAATGCGTTTAAAGCAAAAAAAAGGATTCACTCTGTCTGGCATTGGACCAAGCTACCAACACCCTAAACAATGATCAGAACTGGTGAAATTACACTTTGACATTGGGAGAAAACACATAACTTCTTAAGGATGTGTTGCAGACTTGTTCAATAGATTCATTATCTTTTGTTTTGGATGAAATTGTGCTCTTCTTGTCGAGAAAATGCGTTTAACGCAATAAAAAGACTTAGTGCTTTACGCACATGGACTAGGTTACCAAATTTAAAAAATGTGAAATAATGAAGCCGGGAGTCGTTTTTATTGTTTACAAACACATTTCCTTGACCAGATTATGCCTTTTTAAAAACAGTCATTTTCCCATGGCAAGGAGACACTCATTTTCTGTGAGAAAATCATTTAAAAGGAGGAATTTCATCAACGCTAAAAATACATAATGTACGTGTCTGAAAACGCACAGAACATGAAATAGTAGCTTTCTTACCAAGAAACACATGGTTGAAAAACCTATTTTAACGATCTGAGTGTTTGCAGACATGTACAACAGTTATTCTTAAACTATAACGTTTTCAATGAAATCATGTTTCTCATGAGGAGATAAACCGTTTAAAGCAATAAAAACGATTCACTGTGTCTGGCATTTTGACCAAGCCACCAACTAGCTAAACAATGATCAGAACTGGTGCAATTACACATTGACATTGGGTGAAAACACGTAACTCTTAAGGATGTGTTGCAGACTTGTTCAATAGATTCATTTTCTTTTGTTTTTGATGATATTGTGCTCTTCTTGTCGAGAAAATGCGTTTAACGCAATAAAAAGATTTAGTGCTTTACGCACATGGACTAGGTTACCAAATTTAAAAAATGTGAAATAATAAAGCCGGGAGTCGTTTTTATTGTTTACAAACACATTTCCTTGACCAGAATATGCTTTTTCTTAAAAGCCATTTTCCCATGGCTAGGAGACACTCCTTTTCTGTGAGAAAATGCATTTAAAAGGAGGAATTTCATCAGAAAAACTAAAAATACATATTGTACGTGTCTGAAAACGCACAGAACATGAAATAGTAGCTTTCTTACCGAGAAACACATGGTTGAAAAACCTATTTTAACGATCTGAGTGTTTGCAGACATGTACAAGTTATTCTTAAACTATAACGTTTTCAATGAAATCATGTTTCTCATGAGGAGATAAACCGTTTAAAGCAATAAAAACGATTCACTGTGTCTGGCATTTTGACCAAGCCACCAACTAGCTAAACAATGATCAGAACTGATGCAATTACACATTGACATTGGGTGAAAACACGTAACTCTTAAGGATGTGTTGCAGACTTGTTGAATAGATTCATTTTCTTTTGTTTTTGATGAAATTGTGCTTTTCATGTCGAGAAAATGCGTTTAACGCAATAAAAAGATTTAGTGCTTTATGCACATGGACTAGGTTACCAAATTTAAAAAAAATGTGAAATAATGAAGCCGGGAGTCGTTTTTATTGTTTACAAACACATTTCCTTGACCAGATTATGCCTTTTTAAAAACAGTCATTTTCCCATGGCAAGGAGACACTCATTTTCTGTGAGAAAATGCATTTAAAAGGAGGAATTTCATCAGAAACACTAAAAATACATATTGTACGTGCCTGAAGACGCACAGAACCTTGAAATAAAAGGTTTCGCACCAAAAAACACATGGGTGAAAGCCCTATTTTAAGGCTCTGAGTGTTTGCAGACATGTACAACAGGTATGTTTACATTATAACGTTTTTAATGAAATCATGTTTGTCTCGACGAGAAAATGCGTTTAAAGGAATAAAAAGGATTCACTCTGTCTGGCATTGGACCAAGCTACCAACACCCTAAACAATGATCAGAATTGGTAAAATTACACTTTGACATTGGGAGAAAACACGTAACTCTTAAGGATGTGTTGCAGACTTGTTCAACAGATTCATTATCTTTTGTTTTGGATGAAATTGTGCTCTTCTTGTCGAGAAAATGCGTTTAACGCAATAAAAAGATTTAGTGCTTTACGCACATGGACTAGGTTACCAAATTTAAAAAATGTGAAATAATGAAGCCGGGAGTCGTTTTTATTGTTTACAAACACATTTCCTTGACCAGAATATGCTTTTTCTTAAAAGCCATTTTCCCATGGCTAGGAGACACTCATTCTCTGTGAGAAAATGCATTTAAAAGGAGGAATTTCTTCAGAAACACTAAAAATACATATTGTACGTGCCTGAAGACGCACAGAACCTTGAAATAAAAGGTTTCGCACCAAAAACACATGGGTGAAAGCCCTATTTTAAGGCTCTGAGTGTTTGCAGATATGTACAACAGGTATGTTTAAATTATAACGTTTTTAATGAAATCATGCTTCTCTCGACAAGAAAATGCGTTTAAAGCAAAAAAAAGGATTCACTCTGTCTGGCATTGGACCAAGCTACCAACACCCTAAACAATGATCAGAACTGGTGAAATTACACTTTGACATTGGGAGAAAACACATAACTCTTAAGGATGTGTTGCAGACTTGTTCAATAGATTCATTATCTTTTGTTTTGGATGAAATTGTGCTCTTTTTGTCGAAAAAATGCGTTTAACGCAATAAAAAGATTTAGTGCTTTACGCACATGGACTAGGTTACCAAATTTAAAAAATGTGAAATAATGAAGCCGGGAGTCGTTTTTATTGTTTACAAACACATTTCCTTGACCAGATTATGACTTTTTAAAAACAGTCATTTTCCCATGGCAAGGAGACACTCATTTTCTGTGAGAAAATCATTTAAAAGGAGGAATTTCATCAACGCTAAAAATACATAATGTACGTGTCTGAAAACGCACAGAACATGAAATAGTAGCTTTCTTACCAAGAAACACATGGTTGAAAAACCTATTTTAACGATCTGAGTGTTTGCAGACATGTACAACAGTTATTCTTAAACTATAACGTTTTCAATGAAATCATGTTTCTCATGAGGAGATAAACCGTTTAAAGCAATAAAAACGATTTTCACTGTGTCTGGCATTTTGACCAAGCCACCAACTAGCTAAACAATGATCAGAACTGGTGCAATTACACATTGACATTGGGTGAAAACACGTAACTCTTAAGGATGTGTTGCAGACTTGTTGAATAGATTCATTTTCTTTTGTTTTTGATGAAATTGTGCTTTTCATGTCGAGAAAATGCGTTTAACGCAATAAAAAGATTTAGTGCTTTACGCACATGGTCTAGGTTACCAAATTTAAAAAATGTGAAATAATAAAGCCGGGAGTCGTTTTTATTGTTTACAAACACATTTCCTTGACCAGAATATGCTTTTTTCTTAAAAGCCATTTTCCCATGGCTAGGAGACACTCATTTTCTGTGAGAAAATCATTTAAAAGGAGGAATTTCATCAGAAACACTAAAAATACATATTGTACGTGCCTGAAGACGCACAGAACCTTGAAATAAAAGGTTTCGCACCAAAAAACACATGGGTGAAAGCCCTATTTTAAGGCTCTGAGTGTTTGCAGACATGTACAACAGGTATGTTTACATTATAACGTTTTTAATGAAATCATGTTTCTCTCGACGAGAAAATGCGTTTAAAGCAATAAAAACGATTCACTCTGTCTGGCATTGGACCAAGCTACCAACAACCTAAACAATGATCAGAACTGGTGCAATTACACTTTGACATTGTGTGAAAACACGTAACTCTTAAGGATATATTGCAGACTTGTTGAATAGATTCATTATCTTTTGTTTTTGATGAAATTGTGCTTTTCATGTCGAGAAAATGCGTTTAACGCAATAAAAAGATTTAGTGCTTTACGCACATGGACTAGGTTACCAAATTTAAAAAATGTGAAATAATAAAGCCGGGAGTCGTTTTTATTGTTTACAAACACATTTCCTTGACCAGAATATGCTTTTTCTTAAAAGCCATTTTCCCATGGCTAGGAGACACTCATTCTCTGTGAGAAAATGCATTTAAAAGGAGGAATTTCATCAGAAACACTAAAAATACATATTGTACGTGCCTGAAGACGCACAGAACCTTGAAATAAAAGGTTTCGCACCAAAAACACATGGGTGAAAGCCCTATTTTAAGGCTCTGAGTGTTTGCAGATATGTACAACAGGTATGTTTAAATTATAACGTTTTTAATGAAATCATGTTTCTCTCGACGAGAAAATGCGTTTAAAGCAAAAAAAAGGATTCACTCTGTCTGGCATTGGACCAAGCTACCAACACCCTAAACAATGATCAGAACTGGTGAAATTACACTTTGACATTGGGAGAAAACACATAACTCTTAAGGATGTGTTGCAGACTTGTTCAATAGATTCATTATCTTTTGTTTTGGATGAAATTGTGCTCTTCTTG
This sequence comes from Lampris incognitus, assembly GCF_029633865.1. Taxonomy (NCBI): domain Eukaryota; kingdom Metazoa; phylum Chordata; class Actinopteri; order Lampriformes; family Lampridae; genus Lampris; species Lampris incognitus. The sequence continues at coordinate 55,863,970 of NC_079217.1, forward strand.
TCGAGAAAATGCGTTTAACGCAATAAAAAGATTTAGTGCTTTACGCACATGGACTAGGTTACCAAATTTAAAAAATGTGAAATAATGAAGCCGGGAGTCGTTTTTATTGTTTACAAACACATTTCCTTGACCAGATTATGACTTTTTAAAAACAGTCATTTTCCCATGGCAAGGAGACACTCATTTTCTGTGAGAAAATCATTTAAAAGGAGGAATTTCATCAACGCTAAAAATACATAATGTACGTGTCTGAAAACGCACAGAACATGAAATAGTAGCTTTCTTACCAAGAAACACATGGTTGAAAAACCTATTTTAACGATCTGAGTGTTTGCAGACATGTACAACAGGTATGTTTACATTATAACGTTTTCAATGAAATCATGTTTCTCATGAGGAGATAAACCGTTTAAACCAATAAAAACGATTCACTGTGTCTGGCATTTTGACCAAGCCACCAACTAGCTAAACAATGATCAGAACTGGTGCAATTACACATTGACATTGGGTGAAAACACGTAACTCTTAAGGATGTGTTGCAGACTTGTTCAATAGATTCATTTTCTTTTGTTTTTGATGAAATTGTGCTTTTCATGTCGAGAAAATGCGTTTAACGCAATAAAAAGATTTAGTGCTTTACGCACATGGACTAGGTTACCAAATTTAAAAAAAATGTGAAATAATGAAGCCGGGAGTCGTTTTTATTGTTTACAAACACATTTCCTTGACCAGATTATGCCTTTTTAAAAACAGTCATTTTCCCATGGTAAGGAGACACTCATTTTCTGTGAGAAAATGCATTTAAAAGGAGGAATTTCATCAGAAACACTAAAAATACATATTGTACGTGCCTGAAGACGCACAGAACCTTGAAATAAAAGGTTTCGCACCAAAAAACACATGGGTGAAAGCCCTATTTTAAGGCTCTGAGTGTTTGCAGATATGTACAACAGGTATGTTTAAATTATTACGTTTTTAATGAAATCATGTTTCTCTCGACGAGAAAATGCGTTTAAAGCAAAAAAAAAAAAGGATTCACTCTGTCTGGCATTGGACCAAGCTACCAACAACCTAAACAATGATCAGAACTGGTGAAATTACGCTTTGACATTGGGAGAAAACACATAACTCTTAAGGATGTGTTGCAGACTTGTTCAATAGATTCATTATCTTTTGTTTTGGATGAAATTGTGCTCTTCTTGTCGAGAAAATGCGTTTAACGCAATAAAAAGATTTAGTGCTTTACGCACATGGACTAGTTTACCAAATTTAAAAAATGTGAAATAATGAAGCCGGGAGTCGTTTTTATTGTTTACAAACACATTTCCTTGACCAGAATATGCTTTTTCTTAAAAGCCATTTTCCCATGGCTAGGAGACACTCATTTTCTGTGAGAAAATGCATTTAAAAGGAGGAATTTCATCAGAAAAACTAAAAATACATATTGTACGTGTCTGAAAACGCACAGAACATGAAATAGTAGCTTTCTTACCGAGAAACACATGGTTGAAAAACCTATTTTAACGATCTGAGTGTTTGCAGACATGTACAAGTTATTCTTAAACTATAACGTTTTCAATGAAATCATGTTTCTCATGAGGAGATAAACCGTTTAAAGCAATAAAAACGATTCACTGTGTCTGGCATTTTGACCAAGCCACCAACTAGCTAAACAATGATCAGAACTGATGCAATTACACATTGACATTGGGTGAAAACACGTAACTCTTAAGGATGTGTTGCAGACTTGTTCAATAGATTCATTTTCTTTTGTTTTTGATGAAATTGTGCTTTTCATGTCGAGAAAATGCGTTTAACGCAATAAAAAGATTTAGTGCTTTACGCACATGGAATAGGTTACCAAATTTAAAAAAAATGTGAAATAATGAAGGCGGGAGTCGTTTTTATTGTTTACAAACACATTTCCTTGACCAGATTATGCCTTTTTAAAAACAGTCATTTTCCCATGGTAAGGAGACACTCATTTTCTGTGAGAAAATGCATTTAAAAGGAGGAATTTCATCAGAAACACTAAAAATACATATTGTACGTGCCTGAAGACGCACAGAACCTTGAAATAAAAGGTTTCGCACCAAAAAACACATGGGTGAAAGCCCTATTTTAAGGCTCTGAGTGTTTGCAGATATGTACAACAGGTATGTTTACATTATAACGTTTTTAATGAAATCATGTTTCTCTCGACGAGAAAATGCGTTTAAAGCAATAAAAACGATTCACTCTGTCTGGCATTGGACCAAGCTACCAACAACCTAAACAATGATCAGAACTGGTGCAATTACACTTTGACATTGTGTGAAAACACGTAACTCTTAAGGATATATTGCAGACTTGTTTAATAGATTCATTATCTTTTGTTTTTGATGAAATTGTGCTTTTCATGTCGAGAAAATGCGTTTAACGCAATAAAAACATTTAGTGCTTTACGCACATGGACTAGGTTACCAAATTTAAAAAATGTGAAATAATAAAGCCGGGAGTCGTTTTTATTGTTTACAAACACATTTCCTTGACCAGATTATGCCTTTTTAAAAACAGTCATTTTCCCATGGTAAGGAGACACTCATTTTCTGTGAGAAAATGCATTTAAAAGGAGGAATTTCATCAGAAACACTAAAAATACATATAGTACGTGCCTGAAGACTTACAGAACCTTGAAATAAAAGGTTTCGCACCAAAAAACACATGGGTGAAAGCCCTATTTTAAGGCTCTGAGTGTTTGCAGACATGTACAACAGGTATGTTTACATTATAACGTTTTTAATGAAATCATGTTTCTCTCGACGAGAAAATGCGTTTAAAGCAATAAAAACGATTCACTCTGTCTGGCATTGGACCAAGCTACCAACAACCTAAACAATGATCAGAACTGGTGCAATTACACTTTGACATTGTGTGAAAACACGTAACTCTTAAGGATATATTGCAGACTTGTTGAATAGATTCATTATCTTTTGTTTTTGATGAAATTGTGCTTTTCATGTCGAGAAAATGCGTTTAACGCAATAAAAAGATTTAGTGCTTTACGCACATGGACTAGGTTACCAAATTTAAAAAATGTGAAATAATAAAGCCGGGAGTCGTTTTTATTGTTTACAAACACATTTCCTTGACCAGATTATGACTTTTTAAAAACAGTCATTTTCCCATGGCAAGGAGACACTCATTTTCTGTGAGAAAATCATTTAAAAGGAGGAATTTCATCAACGCTAAAAATACATAATGTACGTGTCTGAAAACGCACAGAACATGAAATAGTAGCTTTCTTACCAAGAAACACATGGTTGAAAAACCTATTTTAACGATCTGAGTGTTTGCAGACATGTACAGCAGTTATTCTTAAACTATAACGTTTTCAAAGAAATCATGTTTCTCATGAGGAGATAAACCGTTTAAAGCAATAAAAACGATTCACTGTGTCTGGCATTTTGACCAAGCCAGCAACTAGCTAAACAATGATCAGAACTGGTGCAATTACACATTGACATTGGGTGAAAACACGTAACTCTTAAGGATGTGTTGCAGACTTGTTCAATAGATTCATTTTCTTTTGTTTTTGATGAAATTGTGCTTTTCATGTCGAGAAAATGCGTTTAACGCAATAAAAAGATTTAGTGCTTTACGCACATGGACTAGGTTACCAAATTTAAAAAAAATGTGAAATAATGAAGCCGGGAGTCGTTTTTATTGTTTACAAACACATTTCCTTGACCAGATTATGCCTTTTTAAAAACAGTCATTTTCCCATGGTAAGGAGACACTCATTTTCTGTGAGAAAATGCATTTAAAAGGAGGAATTTCATCAGAAACACTAAAAATACATATTGTACGTGCCTGAAGACGCACAGAACCTTGAAATAAAAGGTTTCGCACCAAAAAACACATGGGTGAAAGCCCTATTTTAAGGCTCTGAGTGTTTGCAGATATGTACAACAGGTATGTTTAAATTATTACGTTTTTAATGAAATCATGTTTCTCTCGACGAGAAAATGCGTTTAAAGCAAAAAAAAAAAAGGATTCACTCTGTCTGGCATTGGACCAAGCTACCAACAACCTAAACAATGATCAGAACTGGTGAAATTACGCTTTGACATTGGGAGAAAACACATAACTCTTAAGGATGTGTTGCAGACTTGTTCAATAGATTCATTATCTTTTGTTTTGGATGAAATTGTGCTCTTCTTGTCGAGAAAATGCGTTTAACGCAATAAAAAGATTTAGTGCTTTACGCACATGGAATAGGTTACCAAATTTAAAAAAAATGTGAAATAATGAAGGCGGGAGTCGTTTTTATTGTTTACAAACACATTTCCTTGACCAGATTATGCCTTTTTAAAAACAGTCATTTTCCCATGGTAAGGAGACACTCATTTTCTGTGAGAAAATGCATTTAAAAGGAGGAATTTCATCAGAAACACTAAAAATACATATTGTACGTGCCTGAAGACGCACAGAACCTTGAAATAAAAGGTTTCGCACCAAAAAACACATGGGTGAAAGCCCTATTTTAAGGCTCTGAGTGTTTGCAGATATGTACAACAGGTATGTTTACATTATAACGTTTTTAATGAAATCATGTTTCTCTCGACGAGAAAATGCGTTTAAAGCAATAAAAAGGATTCACTCTGTCTGGCATTGGACCAAGCTACCAACACCCTAAACAATGATCAGAACTGGTGAAATTACACTTTGACATTGGGAGAAAACACGTAACTCTTAAGGATGTGTTGCAGACTTGTTCAATAGATTCATTATCTTTTGTTTTGGATGAAATTGTGCTCTTCTTGTCGAGAAAATGCGTTTAACGCAATAAAAAGATTTAGTGCTTTACGCACAGGGACTAGTTTACCAAATTTAAAAAATGTGAAATAATGAAGCCGGGAGACGTTTTTATTGTTTACAAACACATTTCCTTGACCAGAATATGCTTTTTCTTAAAAGCCATTTTCCCATGGCTAGGAGACACTCATTCTCTGTGAGAAAATGCATTTAAAAGGAGGAATTTCATCAGAAACACTAAAAATACATAATGTACGTGTCTGAAAACGCACAGAACATGAAATAGTAGCTTTCTTACCAAGAAACACATGGTTGAAAAACCTATTTTAACGATCTGAGTGTTTGCAGACATGTACAACAGTTATTCTTAAACTATAACGTTTTCAATGAAATCATGTTTCTCATGAGGAGATAAACCGTTTAAAGCAATAAAAACGATTCACTGTGTCTGGCATTTTGACCAAGCCACCAACTAGCTAAACAATGATCAGAACTGATGCAATTACACATTGACATTGGGTGAAAACACGTAACTCTTAAGGATGTGTTGCAGACTTGTTCAATAGATTCATTATCTTTTGTTTTTGATGAAATTGTGCTTTTCATGTCGAGAAAATGCGTTTAACGCAATAAAAAGATTTAGTGCTTTACGCACATGGAATAGGTTACCAAATTTAAAAAAAATGTGAAATAATGAAGGCGGGAGTCGTTTTTATTGTTTACAAACACATTTCCTTGACCAGATTATGCCTTTTTAAAAACAGTCATTTTCCCATGGTAAGGAGACACTCATTTTCTGTGAGAAAATGCATTTAAAAGGAGGAATTTCATCAGAAACACTAAAAATACATATTGTACGTGCCTGAAGACGCACAGAACCTTGAAATAAAAGGTTTCGCACCAAAAAACACATGGGTGAAAGCCCTATTTTAAGGCTCTGAGTGTTTGCAGATATGTACAACAGGTATGTTTACATTATAACGTTTTTAATGAAATCATGTTTCTCTCGACGAGAAAATGCGTTTAAAGCAATAAAAAGGATTCACTCTGTCTGGCATTGGACCAAGCTACCAACACCCTAGACAATGATCAGAACTGGTGAAATTACACTTTGACATTGGGAGAAAACACGTAACTCTTAAGGATGTGTTGCAGACTTGTTCAATAGATTCATTATCTTTTGTTTTGGATGAAATTGTGCTCTTCTTGTCGAGAAAATGCGTTTAACGCAATAAAAAGATTTAGTGCTTTACGCACATGGACTAGGTTACCAAATTTAAAAAATGTGAAATAATGAAGCCGGGAGTCGTTTTTATTGTTTACAAACACATTTCCTTGACCAGATTATGCCTTTTTAAAAACAGTCATTTTCCCATGGCAAGGAGACACTCATTTTCTGTGAGAAAATCATTTAAAAGGAGGAATGCCATCAACGCTAAAAATACATAATGTACGTGTCTGAAAACGCACAGAACATGAAATAGTAGCTTTCTTACCAAGAAACACATGGTTGAAAAACCTATTTTAACGATCTGAGTGTTTGCAGACATGTACAACAGTTATTCTTAAACTATAACGTTTTCAATGAAATCATGTTTCTCATGAGGAGATAAACCGTTTAAAGCAATAAAAACGATTTTCACTGTGTCTGGCATTTTGACCAAGCCACCAACTAGCTAAACAATGATCAGAACTGGTGCAATTACACATTGACATTGGGTGAAAACACGTAACTCTTAAGGATGTGTTGCAGACTTGTTGAATAGATTCATTTTCTTTTGTTTTTGATGAAATTGTGCTTTTCATGTCGAGAAAATGCGTTTAACGCAATAAAAAGATATAGTGCTTTACGCACATGGTCTAGGTTACCAAATTTAAAAAATGTGAAATAATAAAGCCGGGAGTCGTTTTTATTGTTTACAAACACATTTCCTTGACCAGAATATGCTTTTTCTTAAAAGCCATTTTCCCATGGCTAGGAGACACTCATTTTCTGTGAGAAAATGCTTTTAAAAGGAGGAATTTCATCAGAAACACTAAAAATACATATTGTACGTGCCTGAAGACGCACAGAACCTTGAAATAAAAGGTTTCGCACCAAAAACACATGGCTGAAAGCCCTATTTTAAGGCTCTGAGTGTTTGCAGATATGTACAACAGGTATGTTTAAATTATAACGTTTTTAATGAAATCATGTTTCTCTCGACGAGAAAATGCGTTTAAAGCAAAAAAAAGGATTCACTCTGTCTGGCATTGGACCAAGCTACCAACACCCTAAACAATGATCAGAACTGGTGAAATTACACTTTGACATTGGGAGAAAACACATAACTCTTAAGGATGTGTTGCAGACTTGTTCAATAGATTCATTATCTTTTGTTTTGGATGAAATTGTGCTCTTCTTGTCGAGAAAATGCGTTTAACGCAATAAAAAGATTTAGTGCTTTACGCACATGGACTAGGTTACCAAATTTAAAAAATGTGAAATAATGAAGCCGGGAGTCGTTTTTATTGTTTACAAACACATTTCCTTGACCAGATTATGACTTTTTAAAAACAGTCATTTTTCCATGGCAAGGAGACACTCATTTTCTGTGAGAAAATCATTTAAAAGGAGGAATTTCATCAACGCTAAAAATACATAATGTACGTGTCTGAAAACGCACAGAACATGAAATAGTAGCTTTCTTACCAAGAAACACATGGTTGAAAAACCTATTTTAACGATCTGAGTGTTTGCAGACATGTACAACAGTTATTCTTAAACTATAACGTTTTCAATGAAATCATGTTTCTCATGAGGAGATAAACCGTTTAAAGCAATAAAAACGATTCACTGTGTCTGGCATTTTGACCAAGCCACCAACTAGCTAAACAATGATCAGAACTGGTGCAATTACACATTGACATTGGGTGAAAACACGTAACTCTTAAGGATGTGTTGCAGACTTGTTCAATAGATTCATTTTCTTTTGTTTTTGATGAAATTGTGCTCTTCTTGTCGAGAAAATGCGTTTAACGCAATAAAAAGATTTAGTGCTTTACGCACATGGACTAGGTTACCAAATTTAAAAAATGTGAAATAATAAAGCCGGGAGTCGTTTTTATTGTTTACAAACACATTTCCTTGACCAGAATATGCTTTTTCTTAAAAGCCATTTTCCCATGGCTAGGAGACACTCATTTTCTGTGAGAAAATGCATTTAAAAGGAGGAATTTCATCAGAAAAACTAAAAATACATATTGTACGTGTCTGAAAACGCACAGAACATGAAATAGTAGCTTTCTTACCGAGAAACACATGGTTGAAAAACCTATTTTAACGATCTGAGTGTTTGCAGACATGTACAAGTTATTCTTAAACTATAACGTTTTCAATGAAATCATGTTTCTCATGAGGAGATAAACCGTTTAAAGCAATAAAAACGATTCACTGTGTCTGGCATTTTGACCAAGCCACCAACTAGCTAAACAATGATCAGAACTGATGCAATTACACATTGACATTGGGTGAAAACACGTAACTCTTAAGGGTGTGTTGCAGACTTGTTCAATAGATTCATTTTCTTTTGTTTTTGATGAAATTGTGCTTTTCATGTCGAGAAAATGCGTTTAACGCAATAAAAAGATTTAGTGCTTTACGCACATGGAATAGGTTACCAAATTTAAAAAAAATGTGAAATAATGAAGGCGGGAGTCGTTTTTATTGTTTACAAACACATTTCCTTGACCAGATTATGCCTTTTTAAAAACAGTCATTTTCCCATGGTAAGGAGACACTCATTTTCTGTGAGAAAATGCATTTAAAAGGAGGAATTTCATCAGAAACACTAAAAATACATATTGTACGTGCCTGAAGACGCACAGAACCTTGAAATAAAAGGTTTCGCACCAAAAAACACATGGGTGAAAGCCCTATTTTAAGGCTCTGAGTGTTTGCAGATATGTACAACAGGTATGTTTACATTATAACGTTTTTAATGAAATCATGTTTCTCTCGACGAGAAAATGCGTTTAAAGCAAAAAAAAGGATTCACTCTGTCTGGCATTGGACCAAGCTACCAACACCCTAAACAATGATCAGAACTGGTGAAATTACACTTTGACATTGGGAGAAAACACATAACTCTTAAGGATGTGTTGCAGACTTGTTCAATAGATTCATTATCTTTTGTTTTGGATGAAATTGTGCTCTTCTTGTCGAGAAAATGCGTTTAACGCAATAAAAAGACTTAGTGCTTTACGCACATGGACTAGGTTACCAAATTTAAAAAATGTGAAATAATGAAGCCGGGAGTCGTTTTTATTGTTTACAAACACATTTCCTTGACCAGATTATGCCTTTTTAAAAACAGTCATTTTCCCATGGCAAGGAGACACTCATTTTCTGTGAGAAAATGCATTTAAAAGGAGGAATTTCATCAGAAACACTAAAAATACATAATGTACGTGTCTGAAAACGCACAGAACATGAAATAGTAGCTTTCTTACCAAGAAACACATGGTTGAAAAACCTATTTTAACGATCTGAGTGTTTGCAGACATGTACAACAGTTATTCTTAAACTATAACGTTTTCAATGAAATCATGTTTCTCATGAGGAGATAAACCGTTTAAAGCAATAAAAACGATTCACTGTGTCTGGCATTTTGACCAAGCCACCAACTAGCTAAACAATGATCAGAACTGGTGCAATTACACATTGACATTGGGTGAAAACACGTAACTCTTAAGGATGTGTTGCAGACTTGTTCAATAGATTCATTTTCTTTTGTTTTTGATGAAATTGTGCTCTTCTTGTCGAGAAAATGCGTTTAACGCAATAAAAAGATTTAGTGCTTTACGCACATGGACTAGGTTACCAAATTTAAAAAATGTGAAATAATAAAGCCGGGAGTCGTTTTTATTGTTTACAAACACATTTCCTTGACCAGAATATGCTTTTTCTTAAAAGCCATTTTCCCATGGCTAGGAGACACTCATTTTCTGTGAGAAAATGCATTTAAAAGGAGGAATTTCATCAGAAAAACTAAAAATACATATTGTACGTGTCTGAAAACGCACAGAACATGAAATAGTAGCTTTCTTACCGAGAAACACATGGTTGAAAAACCTATTTTAACGATCTGAGTGTTTGCAGACATGTACAAGTTATTCTTAAACTATAACGTTTTCAATGAAATCATGTTTCTCATGAGGAGATAAACCGTTTAAAGCAATAAAAACGATTCACTGTGTCTGGCATTTTGACCAAGCCACCAACTAGCTAAACAATGATCAGAACTGATGCAATTACACATTGACATTGGGTGAAAACACGTAACTCTTAAGGGTGTGTTGCAGACTTGTTCAATAGATTCATTTTCTTTTGTTTTTGATGAAATTGTGCTTTTCATGTCGAGAAAATGCGTTTAACGCAATAAAAAGATTTAGTGCTTTACGCACATGGAATAGGTTACCAAATTTAAAAAAAATGTGAAATAATGAAGGCGGGAGTCGTTTTTATTGTTTACAAACACATTTCCTTGACCAGATTATGCCTTTTTAAAAACAGTCATTTTCCCATGGTAAGGAGACACTCATTTTCTGTGAGAAAATGCATTTAAAAGGAGGAATTTCATCAGAAACACTAAAAATACATATTGTACGTGCCTGAAGACGCACAGAACCTTGAAATAAAAGGTTTCGCACCAAAAAACACATGGGTGAAAGCCCTATTTTAAGGCTCTGAGTGTTTGCAGATATGTACAACAGGTATGTTTACATTATAACGTTTTTAATGAAATCATGTTTCTCTCGACGAGAAAATGCGTTTAAAGCAAAAAAAAGGATTCACTCTGTCTGGCATTGGACCAAGCTACCAACACCCTAAACAATGATCAGAACTGGTGAAATTACACTTTGACATTGGGAGAAAACACATAACTCTTAAGGATGTGTTGCAGACTTGTTCAATAGATTCATTATCTTTTGTTTTGGATGAAATTGTGCTCTTCTTGTCGAGAAAATGCGTTTAACGCAATAAAAAGACTTAGTGCTTTACGCACATGGACTAGGTTACCAAATTTAAAAAATGTGAAATAATGAAGCCGGGAGTCGTTTTTATTGTTTACAAACACATTTCCTTGACCAGATTATGCCTTTTTAAAAACAGTCATTTTCCCATGGCAAGGAGACACTCATTTTCTGTGAGAAAATCATTTAAAAGGAGGAATTTCATCAACGCTAAAAATACATAATGTACGTGTCTGAAAACGCACAGAACATGAAATAGTAGCTTTCTTACCAAGAAACACATGGTTGAAAAACCTATTTTAACGATCTGAGTGTTTGCAGACATGTACAACAGTTATTCTTAAACTATAACGTTTTCAATGAAATCATGTTTCTCATGAGGAGATAAACCGTTTAAAGCAATAAAAACGATTCACTGTGTCTGGCATTTTGACCAAGCCACCAACTAGCTAAACAATGATCAGAACTGGTGCAATTACACATTGACATTGGGTGAAAACACGTAACTCTTAAGGATGTGTTGCAGACTTGTTCAATAGATTCATTTTCTTTTGTTTTTGATGAAATTGTGCTCTTCTTGTCGAGAAAATGCGTTTAACGCAATAAAAAGATTTAGTGCTTTACGCACATGGACTAGGTTACCAAATTTAAAAAATGTGAAATAATAAAGCCGGGAGTCGTTTTTATTGTTTACAAACACATTTCCTTGACCAGAATATGCTTTTTCTTAAAAGCCATTTTCCCATGGCTAGGAGACACTCATTTTCTGTGAGAAAATGCATTTAAAAGGAGGAATTTCATCAGAAAAACTAAAAATACATATTGTACGTGTCTGAAAACGCACAGAACATGAAATAGTAGCTTTCTTACCGAGAAACACATGGTTGAAAAACCTATTTTAACGATCTGAGTGTTTGCAGACATGTACAAGTTATTCTTAAACTATAACGTTTTCAATGAAATCATGTTTCTCATGAGGAGATAAACCGTTTAAAGCAATAAAAACGATTCACTGTGTCTGGCATTTTGACCAAGCCACCAACTAGCTAAACAATGATCAGAACTGATGCAATTACACATTGACATTGGGTGAAAACACGTAACTCTTAAGGGTGTGTTGCAGACTTGTTCAATAGATTCATTTTCTTTTGTTTTTGATGAAATTGTGCTTTTCATGTCGAGAAAATGCGTTTAACGCAATAAAAAGATTTAGTGCTTTACGCACATGGAATAGGTTACCAAATTTAAAAAAAATGTGAAATAATGAAGGCGGGAGTCGTTTTTATTGTTTACAAACACATTTCCTTGACCAGATTATGCCTTTTTAAAAACAGTCATTTTCCCATGGTTAAGGAGACACTCATTTTCTGTGAGAAAATGCATTTAAAAGGAGGAATTTCATCAGAAACACTAAAAATACATATTGTACGTGCCTGAAGACGCACAGAACCTTGAAATAAAAGGTTTCGCACCAAAAAACACATGGGTGAAAGCCCTATTTTAAGGCTCTGAGTGTTTGCAGATATGTACAACAGGTATGTTTACATTATAACGTTTTTAATGAAATCATGTTTCTCTCGACGAGAAAATGCGTTTAAAGCAAAAAAAAGGATTCACTCTGTCTGGCATTGGACCAAGCTACCAACACCCTAAACAATGATCAGAACTGGTGAAATTACACTTTGACATTGGGAGAAAACACATAACTCTTAAGGATGTGTTGCAGACTTGTTCAATAGATTCATTATCTTTTGTTTTGGATGAAATTGTGCTCTTCTTGTCGAGAAAATGCGTTTAACGCAATAAAAAGACTTAGTGCTTTACGCACATGGACTAGGTTACCAAATTTAAAAAATGTGAAATAATGAAGCCGGGAGTCGTTTTTATTGTTTACAAACACATTTCCTTGACCAGATTATGCCTTTTTAAAAACAGTCATTTTCCCATGGCAAGGAGACACTCATTTTCTGTGAGAAAATCATTTAAAAGGAGGAATTTCATCAACGCTAAAAATACATAATGTACGTGTCTGAAAACGCACAGAACATGAAATAGTAGCTTTCTTACCAAGAAACACATGGTTGAAAAACCTATTTTAACGATCTGAGTGTTTGCAGACATGTACAACAGTTATTCTTAAACTATAACGTTTTCAATGAAATCATGTTTCTCATGAGGAGATAAACCGTTTAAAGCAATAAAAACGATTCACTGTGTCTGGCATTTTGACCAAGCCACCAACTAGCTAAACAATGATCAGAACTGGTGCAATTACACATTGACATTGGGTGAAAACACGTAACTCTTAAGGATGTGTTGCAGACTTGTTCAATAGATTCATTTTCTTTTGTTTTTGATGAAATTGTGCTCTTCTTGTCGAGAAAATGCGTTTAACGCAATAAAAAGATTTAGTGCTTTACGCACATGGACTAGGTTACCAAATTTAAAAAATTTGAAATAATAAAGCCGGGAGTCGTTTTTATTGTTTACAAACACATTTCCTTGACCAGATTATGACTTTTTAAAAACAGTCATTTTCCCATGGCAAGGAGACACTCATTTTCTGTGAGAAAATCATTTAAAAGGAGGAATTTCATCAACGCTAAAAATACATAATGTACGTGTCTGAAAACGCACAGAACATGAAATAGTAGCTTTCTTACCAAGAAACACATGGTTGAAAAACCTATTTTAACGATCTGAGTGTTTGCAGACATGTACAACAGTTATTCTTAAACTATAACGTTTTCAATGAAATCATGTTTCTCATGAGGAGATAAACCGTTTAAAGCAATAAAAACGATTCACTGTGTCTGGCATTTTGACCAAGCCACCAACTAGCTAAACAATGATCAGAACTGGTGCAATTACACATTGACATTGGGTGAAAACACGTAACTCTTAAGGATGTGTTGCAGACTTGTTCAATAGATTCATTTTCTTTTGTTTTTGATGAAATTGTGCTCTTCTTGTCGAGAAAATGCGTTTAACGCAATAAAAAGATTTAGTGCTTTACGCACATGGACTAGGTTACCAAATTTAAAAAATTTGAAATAATAAAGCCGGGAGTCGTTTTTATTGTTTACAAACACATTTCCTTGACCAGAATATGCTTTTTCTTAAAAGCCATTTTCCCATGGCTAGGAGACACTCATTTTCTGTGAGAAAATGCATTTAAAAGGAGGAATTTCATCAGAAAAACTAAAAATACATATTGTACGTGTCTGAAAACGCACAGAACATGAAATAGTAGCTTTCTTACCGAGAAACACATGGTTGAAAAACCTATTTTAACGATCTGAGTGTTTGCAGACATGTACAAGTTATTCTTAAACTATAACGTTTTCAATGAAATCATGTTTCTCATGAGGAGATAAACCGTTTAAAGCAATAAAAACGATTCACTGTGTCTGGCATTTTGACCAAGCCACCAACTAGCTAAACAATGATCAGAACTGATGCAATTACACATTGACATTGGGTGAAAACACGTAACTCTTAAGGGTGTGTTGCAGACTTGTTCAATAGATTCATTTTCTTTTGTTTTTGATGAAATTGTGCTTTTCATGTCGAGAAAATGCGTTTAACGCAATAAAAAGATTTAGTGCTTTACGCACATGGAATAGGTTACCAAATTTAAAAAAAATGTGAAATAATGAAGGCGGGAGTCGTTTTTATTGTTTACAAACACATTTCCTTGACCAGATTATGCCTTTTTAAAAACAGTCATTTTCCCATGGTAAGGAGACACTCATTTTCTGTGAGAAAATGCATTTAAAAGGAGGAATTTCATCAGAAACACTAAAAATACATATTGTACGTGCCTGAAGACGCACAGAACCTTGAAATAAAAGGTTTCGCACCAAAAAACACATGGGTGAAAGCCCTATTTTAAGGCTCTGAGTGTTTGCAGATATGTACAACAGGTATGTTTACATTATAACGTTTTTAATGAAATCATGTTTCTCTCGACGAGAAAATGCGTTTAAAGCAAAAAAAAGGATTCACTCTGTCTGGCATTGGACCAAGCTACCAACACCCTAAACAATGATCAGAACTGGTGAAATTACACTTTGACATTGGGAGAAAACACATAACTCTTAAGGATGTGTTGCAGACTTGTTCAATAGATTCATTATCTTTTGTTTTGGATGAAATTGTGCTCTTCTTGTCGAGAAAATGCGTTTAACGCAATAAAAAGACTTAGTGCTTTACGCACATGGACTAGGTTACCAAATTTAAAAAATGTGAAATAATGAAGCCGGGAGTCGTTTTTATTGTTTACAAACACATTTCCTTGACCAGATTATGCCTTTTTAAAAACAGTCATTTTCCCATGGCAAGGAGACACTCATTTTCTGTGAGAAAATCATTTAAAAGGAGGAATTTCATCAACGCTAAAAATACATAATGTACGTGTCTGAAAACGCACAGAACATGAAATAGTAGCTTTCTTACCAAGAAACACATGGTTGAAAAACCTATTTTAACGATCTGAGTGTTTGCAGACATGTACAACAGTTATTCTTAAACTATAACGTTTTCAATGAAATCATGTTTCTCATGAGGAGATAAACCGTTTAAAGCAATAAAAACGATTCACTGTGTCTGGCATTTTGACCAAGCCACCAACTAGCTAAACAATGATCAGAACTGGTGCAATTACACATTGACATTGGGTGAAAACACGTAACTCTTAAGGATGTGTTGCAGACTTGTTCAATAGATTCATTTTCTTTTGTTTTTGATGAAATTGTGCTCTTCTTGTCGAGAAAATGCGTTTAACGCAATAAAAAGATTTAGTGCTTTACGCACATGGACTAGGTTACCAAATTTAAAAAATTTGAAATAATAAAGCCGGGAGTCGTTTTTATTGTTTACAAACACATTTCCTTGACCAGAATATGCTTTTTCTTAAAAGCCATTTTCCCATGGCTAGGAGACACTCATTTTCTGTGAGAAAATGCATTTAAAAGGAGGAATTTCATCAGAAAAACTAAAAATACATATTGTACGTGTCTGAAAACGCACAGAACATGAAATAGTAGCTTTCTTACCGAGAAACACATGGTTGAAAAACCTATTTTAACGATCTGAGTGTTTGCAGACATGTACAAGTTATTCTTAAACTATAACGTTTTCAATGAAATCATGTTTCTCATGAGGAGATAAACCGTTTAAAGCAATAAAAACGATTCACTGTGTCTGGCATTTTGACCAAGCCACCAACTAGCTAAACAATGATCAGAACTGATGCAATTACACATTGACATTGGGTGAAAACACGTAACTCTTAAGGGTGTGTTGCAGACTTGTTCAATAGATTCATTTTCTTTTGTTTTTGATGAAATTGTGCTTTTCATGTCGAGAAAATGCGTTTAACGCAATAAAAAGATTTAGTGCTTTACGCACATGGAATAGGTTACCAAATTTAAAAAAAATGTGAAATAATGAAGGCGGGAGTCGTTTTTATTGTTTACAAACACATTTCCTTGACCAGATTATGCCTTTTTAAAAACAGTCATTTTCCCATGGTAAGGAGACACTCATTTTCTGTGAGAAAATGCATTTAAAAGGAGGAATTTCATCAGAAACACTAAAAATACATATTGTACGTGCCTGAAGACGCACAGAACCTTGAAATAAAAGGTTTCGCACCAAAAAACACATGGGTGAAAGCCCTATTTTAAGGCTCTGAGTGTTTGCAGATATGTACAACAGGTATGTTTACATTATAACGTTTTTAATGAAATCATGTTTCTCTCGACGAGAAAATGCGTTTAAAGCAAAAAAAAGGATTCACTCTGTCTGGCATTGGACCAAGCTACCAACACCCTAAACAATGATCAGAACTGGTGAAATTACACTTTGACATTGGGAGAAAACACATAACTCTTAAGGATGTGTTGCAGACTTGTTCAATAGATTCATTATCTTTTGTTTTGGATGAAATTGTGCTCTTCTTGTCGAGAAAATGCGTTTAACGCAATAAAAAGACTTAGTGCTTTACGCACATGGACTAGGTTACCAAATTTAAAAAATGTGAAATAATGAAGCCGGGAGTCGTTTTTATTGTTTACAAACACATTTCCTTGACCAGATTATGCCTTTTTAAAAACAGTCATTTTCCCATGGCAAGGAGACACTCATTTTCTGTGAGAAAATCATTTAAAAGGAGGAATTTCATCAACGCTAAAAATACATAATGTACGTGTCTGAAAACGCACAGAACATGAAATAGTAGCTTTCTTACCAAGAAACACATGGTTGAAAAACCTATTTTAACGATCTGAGTGTTTGCAGACATGTACAACAGTTATTCTTAAACTATAACGTTTTCAATGAAATCATGTTTCTCATGAGGAGATAAACCGTTTAAAGCAATAAAAACGATTCACTGTGTCTGGCATTTTGACCAAGCCACCAACTAGCTAAACAATGATCAGAACTGGTGCAATTACACATTGACATTGGGTGAAAACACGTAACTCTTAAGGATGTGTTGCAGACTTGTTCAATAGATTCATTTTCTTTTGTTTTTGATGAAATTGTGCTCTTCTTGTCGAGAAAATGCGTTTAACGCAATAAAAAGATTTAGTGCTTTACGCACATGGACTAGGTTACCAAATTTAAAAAATTTGAAATAATAAAGCCGGGAGTCGTTTTTATTGTTTACAAACACATTTCCTTGACCAGATTATGACTTTTTAAAAACAGTCATTTTCCCATGGCAAGGAGACACTCATTTTCTGTGAGAAAATCATTTAAAAGGAGGAATTTCATCAACGCTAAAAATACATAATGTACGTGTCTGAAAACGCACAGAACATGAAATAGTAGCTTTCTTACCAAGAAACACATGGTTGAAAAACCTATTTTAACGATCTGAGTGTTTGCAGACATGTACAACAGTTATTCTTAAACTATAACGTTTTCAATGAAATCATGTTTCTCATGAGGAGATAAACCGTTTAAAGCAATAAAAACGATTCACTGTGTCTGGCATTTTGACCAAGCCACCAACTAGCTAAACAATGATCAGAACTGGTGCAATTACACTTTGACATTGGGTGAAAACACGTAACTCTTAAGGATGTGTTGCAGACTTGTTCAATAGATTCATTTTCTTTTGTTTTTGATGAAATTGTGCTTTTCATGTCGAGAAAATGCGTTTAACGCAATGAAAAGATTTAGTGCTTTACGCACATGGACTAGGTTACCAAATTTAAAAAATGTGAAATAATGAAGCCGGGAGTCGTTTTTATTGTTTACAAACACATTTCCTTGACCAGATTATGCCTTTTTAAAAACAGTCATTTTCCCATGGCAAGGAGACACTCATTTTCTGTGAGAAAATGCATTTAAAAGGAGGAATTTCATCAGAAAAACTAAAAATACATATTGTACGTGCCTGAAGACGCACAGAACCTTGAAATAAAAGGTTTCGCCCCAAAAACACATGGGTGAAAGCCCTATTTTAAGGCTCTGAGTGTTTACAGATATGTACAACAGGTATGTTTAAATTCTAACGTTTTTAATGAAATCATGTTTCTCTCGACGAGAAAATGCGTTTAAATCAAAAAAAAGGATTCACTCTGTCTGGCATTGGACCAAGCTACCAAAACCCTAAACAATGATCAGACCTGGTGAAATTACACTTTGACATTGGGAGAAAACACATAACTCTTAAGGATGTGTTGCAGACTTGTTCAATAGATTCATTATCTTTTGTTTTGGATGAAATTGTGCTCTTCTTGTCGAGAAAATGCGTTTAACGCAATAAAAAGATTTAGTGCTTTACGCACATGGACTAGGTTACCAAATTTAAAAAATGTGAAATAATGAAGCCGGGAGTCGTTTTTATTGTTTACAAACACATTTCCTTGACCAGATTATGCCTTTTTAAAAACAGTCATTTTCCCATGGCAAGGAGACACTCATTTTCTGTGAGAAAATGCATTTAAAAGGAGGAATTTCATCAGAAACACTAAAAATACATATTGTACGTGCCTGAAGACGCACAGAACCTTGAAATAAAAGGTTTCGCACCAAGAAACACATGGGTGAAAGCCCTATTTTAAGGCTCTGAGTGTTTGCAGACATGTACAACAGGTATGTTTACATTATAACGTTTTTAATGAAATCATGTTTCTCTCGACGAGAAAATGCGTTTAAAGCAATAAAAAGGATTCACTCTGTCTGGCATTGGACCAAGCTACCAACAACCTAAACAATGATGAGAACTGGTGCAATTACACTTTGACATTGGGTGAAAACACGTAACTCTTAAGGATGTGTTGCAGACTTGTTCAATAGATTCATTATCTTTTGTTTTTGATGAAATTGTGCTCTTCTTGTCGAGAAAATGCGTTTAACGCGATAAAACGATTTACTTCTTTACGCACATGGACTAGGTTACCAAATTTAAAAAATGTGAAATAATAAAGCCGGGAGTCGTTTTTATTGTTTACAAACACATTTCCTTGACCAGATTATGCCTTTTTAAAAACAGTCATTTTCCCATGGCAAGGAGACACTCATTTTCTGTGAGAAAATGCATTTAAAAGGAGGAATTTCATCAGAAACACTAAAAATACATATTGTACGTGCCTGAAGACGCACAGAACCTTGAAATAAAAGGTTTCGCCCCAAAAACACATGGGTGAAAGCCCTATTTTAAGGCTCTGAGTGTTTGCAGTCATGTACAACAGGCATGTTTACATTATAACGTTTTTAATGAAATCATGTTTCTCTCGACGAGAAAATGCGTTTAAAGCAATAAAAAGGATTCACTCTGTCTGGCATTGGACCAAGCTACCAACACCCTAAACAATGATCAGAACTGGTGAAATTACACTTTGACATTGGGAGAAAACACGTAACTCTTAAGGATGTGTTGCAGACTTTTTCAACAGATTCATTATCTTTTGTTTTGGATGAAATTGTGCTCTTCTTGTCGAGAAAATGCGTTTAACGCAATAAAAAGATTTAGTGCTTTACGCACATGGACTAGGTTACCAAATTTAAAAAATGTGAAATAATGAAGCCGGGAGTCGTTTTTATTGTTTACAAACACATTTCCTTGACCAGATTATGACTTTTTAAAAACAGTCATTTTCCCATGGCAAGGAGACACTCATTTTCTGTGAGAAAATCATTTAAAAGGAGGAATTTCATCAACGCTAAAAATACATAATGTACGTGTCTGAAAACGCACAGAACATGAAATAGTAGCTTTCTTACCAAGAAACACATGGTTGAAAAACCTATTTTAACGATCTGAGTGTTTGCAGACATGTACAACAGTTATTCTTAAACTATAACGTTTTCAATGAAATCATGTTTCTCATGAGGAGATAAACCGTTTAAAGCAATAAAAACGATTCACTGTGTCTGGCATTTTGACCAAGCCACCAACTAGCTAAACAATGATCAGAACTGATGCAATTACACATTGACATTGGGTGAAAACACGTAACTCTTAAGGATGTGTTGCAGACTTGTTCAATAGATTCATTTTCTTTTGTTTTTGATGAAATTGTGCTTTTCATGTCGAGAAAATGCGTTTAACGCAATAAAAAGATTTAGTGCTTTACGCACATGGAATAGGTTACCAAATTTAAAAAAATGTGAAATAATGAAGGCGGGAGTCGTTTTTATTGTTTACAAACACATTTCCTTGACCAGATTATGCCTTTTTAAAAAGAGTCATTTTCCCATGGTAAGGACACTCATTTTCTGTGAGAAAATGCATTTAAAAGGAGGAATTTCATCAGAAACACTAAAAATACATATTGTACGTGCCTGAAGACGCACAGAACCTTGAAATAAAAGGTTTCGCACCAAAAACACATGGGTGAAAGCCCTATTTTAAGGCTCTGAGTGTTTGCAGATATGTACAACAGGTATGTTTAAATTATAACGTTTTTAATGAAATCATGTTTCTCTCGACGAGAAAATGCGTTTAAAGCAAAAAAAAGGATTCACTCTGCCTGGCATTGGACCAAGCTACCAACACCCTAAACAATGATCAGAACTGGTGAAATTACACTATGACATTGGGAGAAAACACATAACTCTTAAGGATGTTTTGCAGACTTGTTCAATAGATTCATTATCTTTTGCTTTGGATGAAATTGTGCTCTTCTTGTCGAGAAAATGCGTTTAACGCAATAAAAAGATTTAGTGCTTTACGCACATGGACTAGGTTACCAAATTTAAAAAATGTGAAATAATGAAGCCGGGAGTCGTTTTTATTGTTTACAAACACATTTCCTTGACCAGATTATGACTTTTTAAAAACAGTCATTTTCCCATGGCAAGGAGACACTCATTTTCTGTGAGAAAATCAATTAAAAGGAGGAATTTCATCAACGCTAAAAATACATAATGTACGTGTCTGAAAACGCACAGAACCTTGAAATAGTAGCTTTCTTACCAAGAAACACATGGTTGAAAAACCTATTTTAACGATCTGAGTGTTTGCAGACATGTACAACAGTTATTCTTAAACTATAACGTTTTCAATGAAATCATGTTTCTCATGAGGAGATAAACCGTTTAAAGCAATAAAAACGATTCACTGTGTCTGGCATTTTGACCAAGCCACCAACTAGCTAAACAATGATCAGAACTGGTGCAATTACACATTGACATTGGGTGAAAACACGTAACTCTTAAGGATGTGTTGCAGACTTGTTCAATAGATTCATTATCTTTTGTTTTTGATGAAATTATGCTCTTCTTGTCGAGAAAATGCGTTTAACGCGATAAAACGATTTACTTCTTTACGCACATGGACTAGGTTACCAAATTTAAAAAATGTGAAATAATAAAGCCGGGAGTCGTTTTTATTGTTTACAAACACATTTCCTTGACCAGATTATGCCTTTTTAAAAACAGTCATTTTCCCATGGCAAGGAGACACTCATTTTCTGTGAGAAAATGCATTTAAAAGGAGGAATTTCATCAGAAACACTAAAAATACATATTGTACGTGCCTGAAGACGCACAGAACCTTGAAATAAAAGGTTTCGCCCCAAAAACACATGGGTGAAAGCCCTATTTTAAGGCTCTGAGTGTTTGCAGTCATGTACAACAGGTATGTTTACATTATAACGTTTTTAATGAAATCATGTTTCTCTCGACGAGAAAATGCGTTTAAAGCAATAAAAAGGATTCACTCTGTCTGGCATTGGACCAAGCTACCAACACCCTAAACAATGATCAGAACTGGTGAAATTACACTTTGACATTGGGAGAAAACACGTAACTCTTAAGGATGTGTTGCAGACTTTTTCAACAGATTCATTATCTTTTGTTTTGGATGAAATTGTGCTCTTCTTGTCGAGAAAATGCGTTTAACGCAATAAAAAGATTTAGTGCTTTACGCACATGGACTAGGTTACCAAATTTAAAAAATGTGAAATAATGAAGCCGGGAGTCGTTTTTATTGTTTACAAACACATTTCCTTGACCAGATTATGACTTTTTAAAAACAGTCATTTTCCCATGGCAAGGAGACACTCATTTTCTGTGAGAAAATCATTTAAAAGGAGGAATTTCATCAACGCTAAAAATACATAATGTACGTGTCTGAAAACGCACAGAACATGAAATAGTAGCTTTCTTACCAAGAAACACATGGTTGAAAAACCTATTTTAACGATCTGAGTGTTTGCAGACATGTACAACAGTTATTCTTAAACTATAACGTTTTCAATGAAATCATGTTTCTCATGAGGAGATAAACCGTTTAAAGCAATAAAAACGATTCACTGTGTCTGGCATTTTGACCAAGCCACCAACTAGCTAAACAATGATCAGAACTGATGCAATTACACATTGACATTGGGTGAAAACACGTAACTCTTAAGGATGTGTTGCAGACTTGTTCAATAGATTCATTTTCTTTTGTTTTTGATGAAATTGTGCTTTTCATGTCGAGAAAATGCGTTTAACGCAATAAAAAGATTTAGTGCTTTACGCACATGGAATAGGTTACCAAATTTAAAAAAATGTGAAATAATGAAGGCGGGAGTCGTTTTTATTGTTTACAAACACATTTCCTTGACCAGATTATGCCTTTTTAAAAAGAGTCATTTTCCCATGGTAAGGAGACACTCATTTTCTGTGAGAAAATGCATTTAAAAGGAGGAATTTCATCAGAAACACTAAAAATACATATTGTACGTGCCTGAAGACGCACAGAACCTTGAAATAAAAGGTTTCGCACCAAAAACACATGGGTGAAAGCCCTATTTTAAGGCTCTGAGTGTTTGCAGATATGTACAACAGGTATGTTTAAATTATAACGTTTTTAATGAAATCATGTTTCTCTCGACGAGAAAATGCGTTTAAAGCAAAAAAAAGGATTCACTCTGCCTGGCATTGGACCAAGCTACCAACACCCTAAACAATGATCAGAACTGGTGAAATTACACTATGACATTGGGAGAAAACACATAACTCTTAAGGATGTTTTGCAGACTTGTTCAATAGATTCATTATCTTTTGTTTTGGATGAAATTGTGCTCTTCTTGTCGAGAAAATGCGTTTAACGCAATAAAAAGATTTAGTGCTTTACGCACATGGACTAGGTTACCAAATTTAAAAAATGTGAAATAATGAAGCCGGGAGTCGTTTTTATTGTTTACAAACACATTTCCTTGACCAGATTATGACTTTTTAAAAACAGTCATTTTCCCATGGCAAGGAGACACTCATTTTCTGTGAGAAAATCATTTAAAAGGAGGAATTTCATCAACGCTAAAAATACATAATGTACGTGTCTGAAAACGCACAGAACCTTGAAATAGTAGCTTTCTTACCAAGAAACACATGGTTGAAAAACCTATTTTAACGATCTGAGTGTTTGCAGACATGTACAACAGTTATTCTTAAACTATAACGTTTTCAATGAAATCATGTTTCTCATGAGGAGATAAACCGTTTAAAGCAATAAAAACGATTCACTGTGTCTGGCATTTTGACCAAGCCACCAACTAGCTAAACAATGATCAGAACTGGTGCAATTACACATTGACATTGGGTGAAAACACGTAACTCTTAAGGATGTGTTGCAGACTTGTTCAATAGATTCATTTTCTTTTGTTTTTGATGAAATTGTGCTTTTCATGTCGAGAAAATGCGTTTAACGCAATGAAAAGATTTAGTGCTTTACGCACATGGACTAGGTTACCAAATTTAAAAAATGTGAAATAATGAAGCCGGGAGTCGTTTTTATTGTTTACAAACACATTTCCTTGACCAGATTATGCCTTTTTAAAAACAGTCATTTTCCCATGGCAAGGAGACACTCATTTTCTGTGAGAAAATGCATTTAAAAGGAGGAATTTCATCAGAAACACTAAAAATACATATTGTACGTGCCTGAAGACGCACAGAACCTTGAAATAAAAGGTTTCGCACCAAGAAACACATGGGTGAAAGCCCTATTTTAAGGCTCTGAGTGTTTGCAGACATGTACAACAGGTATGTTTACATTATAACGTTTTTAATGAAATCATGTTTCTCTCGACGAGAAAATGCGTTTAAAGCAATAAAAAGGATTCACTCTGTCTGGCATTGGACCAAGCTACCAACAACCTAAACAATGATGAGAACTGGTGCAATTACACTTTGACATTGGGTGAAAACACGTAACTCTTAAGGATGTGTTGCAGACTTGTTCAATAGATTCATTATCTTTTGTTTTTGATGAAATTGTGCTCTTCTTGTCGAGAAAATGCGTTTAACGCGATAAAACGATTTACTTCTTTACGCACATGGACTAGGTTACCAAATTTAAAAAATGTGAAATAATAAAGCCGGGAGTCGTTTTTATTGTTTACAAACACATTTCCTTGACCAGATTATGCCTTTTTAAAAACAGTCATTTTCCCATGGCAAGGAGACACTCATTTTCTGTGAGAAAATGCATTTAAAAGGAGGAATTTCATCAGAAACACTAAAAATACATATTGTACGTGCCTGAAGACGCACAGAACCTTGAAATAAAAGGTTTCGCCCCAAAAACACATGGGTGAAAGCCCTATTTTAAGGCTCTGAGTGTTTGCAGTCATGTACAACAGGCATGTTTACATTATAACGTTTTTAATGAAATCATGTTTCTCTCGACGAGAAAATGCGTTTAAAGCAATAAAAAGGATTCACTCTGTCTGGCATTGGACCAAGCTACCAACACCCTAAACAATGATCAGAACTGGTGAAATTACACTTTGACATTGGGAGAAAACACGTAACTCTTAAGGATGTGTTGCAGACTTTTTCAACAGATTCATTATCTTTTGTTTTGGATGAAATTGTGCTCTTCTTGTCGAGAAAATGCGTTTAACGCAATAAAAAGATTTAGTGCTTTACGCACATGGACTAGGTTACCAAATTTAAAAAATGTGAAATAATGAAGCCGGGAGTCGTTTTTATTGTTTACAAACACATTTCCTTGACCAGATTATGACTTTTTAAAAACAGTCATTTTCCCATGGCAAGGAGACACTCATTTTCTGTGAGAAAATCATTTAAAAGGAGGAATTTCATCAACGCTAAAAATACATAATGTACGTGTCTGAAAACGCACAGAACATGAAATAGTAGCTTTCTTACCAAGAAACACATGGTTGAAAAACCTATTTTAACGATCTGAGTGTTTGCAGACATGTACAACAGTTATTCTTAAACTATAACGTTTTCAATGAAATCATGTTTCTCATGAGGAGATAAACCGTTTAAAGCAATAAAAACGATTCACTGTGTCTGGCATTTTGACCAAGCCACCAACTAGCTAAACAATGATCAGAACTGATGCAATTACACATTGACATTGGGTGAAAACACGTAACTCTTAAGGATGTGTTGCAGACTTGTTCAATAGATTCATTTTCTTTTGTTTTTGATGAAATTGTGCTTTTCATGTCGAGAAAATGCGTTTAACGCAATAAAAAGATTTAGTGCTTTACGCACATGGAATAGGTTACCAAATTTAAAAAAATGTGAAATAATGAAGGCGGGAGTCGTTTTTATTGTTTACAAACACATTTCCTTGACCAGATTATGCCTTTTTAAAAAGAGTCATTTTCCCATGGTAAGGACACTCATTTTCTGTGAGAAAATGCATTTAAAAGGAGGAATTTCATCAGAAACACTAAAAATACATATTGTACGTGCCTGAAGACGCACAGAACCTTGAAATAAAAGGTTTCGCACCAAAAACACATGGGTGAAAGCCCTATTTTAAGGCTCTGAGTGTTTGCAGATATGTACAACAGGTATGTTTAAATTATAACGTTTTTAATGAAATCATGTTTCTCTCGACGAGAAAATGCGTTTAAAGCAAAAAAAAGGATTCACTCTGCCTGGCATTGGACCAAGCTACCAACACCCTAAACAATGATCAGAACTGGTGAAATTACACTATGACATTGGGAGAAAACACATAACTCTTAAGGATGTTTTGCAGACTTGTTCAATAGATTCATTATCTTTTGCTTTGGATGAAATTGTGCTCTTCTTGTCGAGAAAATGCGTTTAACGCAATAAAAAGATTTAGTGCTTTACGCACATGGACTAGGTTACCAAATTTAAAAAATGTGAAATAATGAAGCCGGGAGTCGTTTTTATTGTTTACAAACACATTTCCTTGACCAGATTATGACTTTTTAAAAACAGTCATTTTCCCATGGCAAGGAGACACTCATTTTCTGTGAGAAAATCAATTAAAAGGAGGAATTTCATCAACGCTAAAAATACATAATGTACGTGTCTGAAAACGCACAGAACCTTGAAATAGTAGCTTTCTTACCAAGAAACACATGGTTGAAAAACCTATTTTAACGATCTGAGTGTTTGCAGACATGTACAACAGTTATTCTTAAACTATAACGTTTTCAATGAAATCATGTTTCTCATGAGGAGATAAACCGTTTAAAGCAATAAAAACGATTCACTGTGTCTGGCATTTTGACCAAGCCACCAACTAGCTAAACAATGATCAGAACTGGTGCAATTACACATTGACATTGGGTGAAAACACGTAACTCTTAAGGATGTGTTGCAGACTTGTTCAATAGATTCATTATCTTTTGTTTTTGATGAAATTATGCTCTTCTTGTCGAGAAAATGCGTTTAACGCGATAAAACGATTTACTTCTTTACGCACATGGACTAGGTTACCAAATTTAAAAAATGTGAAATAATAAAGCCGGGAGTCGTTTTTATTGTTTACAAACACATTTCCTTGACCAGATTATGCCTTTTTAAAAACAGTCATTTTCCCATGGCAAGGAGACACTCATTTTCTGTGAGAAAATGCATTTAAAAGGAGGAATTTCATCAGAAACACTAAAAATACATATTGTACGTGCCTGAAGACGCACAGAACCTTGAAATAAAAGGTTTCGCCCCAAAAACACATGGGTGAAAGCCCTATTTTAAGGCTCTGAGTGTTTGCAGTCATGTACAACAGGTATGTTTACATTATAACGTTTTTAATGAAATCATGTTTCTCTCGACGAGAAAATGCGTTTAAAGCAATAAAAAGGATTCACTCTGTCTGGCATTGGACCAAGCTACCAACACCCTAAACAATGATCAGAACTGGTGAAATTACACTTTGACATTGGGAGAAAACACGTAACTCTTAAGGATGTGTTGCAGACTTTTTCAACAGATTCATTATCTTTTGTTTTGGATGAAATTGTGCTCTTCTTGTCGAGAAAATGCGTTTAACGCAATAAAAAGATTTAGTGCTTTACGCACATGGACTAGGTTACCAAATTTAAAAAATGTGAAATAATGAAGCCGGGAGTCGTTTTTATTGTTTACAAACACATTTCCTTGACCAGATTATGACTTTTTAAAAACAGTCATTTTCCCATGGCAAGGAGACACTCATTTTCTGTGAGAAAATCATTTAAAAGGAGGAATTTCATCAACGCTAAAAATACATAATGTACGTGTCTGAAAACGCACAGAACATGAAATAGTAGCTTTCTTACCAAGAAACACATGGTTGAAAAACCTATTTTAACGATCTGAGTGTTTGCAGACATGTACAACAGTTATTCTTAAACTATAACGTTTTCAATGAAATCATGTTTCTCATGAGGAGATAAACCGTTTAAAGCAATAAAAACGATTCACTGTGTCTGGCATTTTGACCAAGCCACCAACTAGCTAAACAATGATCAGAACTGATGCAATTACACATTGACATTGGGTGAAAACACGTAACTCTTAAGGATGTGTTGCAGACTTGTTCAATAGATTCATTTTCTTTTGTTTTTGATGAAATTGTGCTTTTCATGTCGAGAAAATGCGTTTAACGCAATAAAAAGATTTAGTGCTTTACGCACATGGAATAGGTTACCAAATTTAAAAAAATGTGAAATAATGAAGGCGGGAGTCGTTTTTATTGTTTACAAACACATTTCCTTGACCAGATTATGCCTTTTTAAAAAGAGTCATTTTCCCATGGTAAGGAGACACTCATTTTCTGTGAGAAAATGCATTTAAAAGGAGGAATTTCATCAGAAACACTAAAAATACATATTGTACGTGCCTGAAGACGCACAGAACCTTGAAATAAAAGGTTTCGCACCAAAAACACATGGGTGAAAGCCCTATTTTAAGGCTCTGAGTGTTTGCAGATATGTACAACAGGTATGTTTAAATTATAACGTTTTTAATGAAATCATGTTTCTCTCGACGAGAAAATGCGTTTAAAGCAAAAAAAAGGATTCACTCTGCCTGGCATTGGACCAAGCTACCAACACCCTAAACAATGATCAGAACTGGTGAAATTACACTATGACATTGGGAGAAAACACATAACTCTTAAGGATGTTTTGCAGACTTGTTCAATAGATTCATTATCTTTTGTTTTGGATGAAATTGTGCTCTTCTTGTCGAGAAAATGCGTTTAACGCAATAAAAAGATTTAGTGCTTTACGCACATGGACTAGGTTACCAAATTTAAAAAATGTGAAATAATGAAGCCGGGAGTCGTTTTTATTGTTTACAAACACATTTCCTTGACCAGATTATGACTTTTTAAAAACAGTCATTTTCCCATGGCAAGGAGACACTCATTTTCTGTGAGAAAATCATTTAAAAGGAGGAATTTCATCAACGCTAAAAATACATAATGTACGTGTCTGAAAACGCACAGAACCTTGAAATAGTAGCTTTCTTACCAAGAAACACATGGTTGAAAAACCTATTTTAACGATCTGAGTGTTTGCAGACATGTACAACAGTTATTCTTAAACTATAACGTTTTCAATGAAATCATGTTTCTCATGAGGAGATAAACCGTTTAAAGCAATAAAAACGATTCACTGTGTCTGGCATTTTGACCAAGCCACCAACTAGCTAAACAATGATCAGAACTGGTGCAATTACACATTGACATTGGGTGAAAACACGTAACTCTTAAGGATGTGTTGCAGACTTGTTCAATAGATTCATTTTCTTTTGTTTTTGATGAAATTGTGCTTTTCATGTCGAGAAAATGCGTTTAACGCAATGAAAAGATTTAGTGCTTTACGCACATGGACTAGGTTACCAAATTTAAAAAATGTGAAATAATGAAGCCGGGAGTCGTTTTTATTGTTTACAAACACATTTCCTTGACCAGATTATGCCTTTTTAAAAACAGTCATTTTCCCATGGCAAGGAGACACTCATTTTCTGTGAGAAAATGCATTTAAAAGGAGGAATTTCATCAGAAACACTAAAAATACATATTGTACGTGCCTGAAGACGCACAGAACCTTGAAATAAAAGGTTTCGCCCCAAAAACACATGGGTGAAAGCCCTATTTTAAGGCTCTGAGTGTTTGCAGTCATGTACAACAGGTATGTTTACATTATAACGTTTTTAATGAAATCATGTTTCTCTCGACGAGAAAATGCGTTTAAAGCAATAAAAAGGATTCACTCTGTCTGGCATTGGACCAAGCTACCAACACCCTAAACAATGATCAGAACTGGTGAAATTACACTTTGACATTGGGAGAAAACACGTAACTCTTAAGGATGTGTTGCAGACTTTTTCAACAGATTCATTATCTTTTGTTTTGGATGAAATTGTGCTCTTCTTGTCGAGAAAATGCGTTTAACGCAATAAAAAGATTTAGTGCTTTACGCACATGGACTAGGTTACCAAATTTAAAAAATGTGAAATAATGAAGCCGGGAGTCGTTTTTATTGTTTACAAACACATTTCCTTGACCAGATTATGACTTTTTAAAAACAGTCATTTTCCCATGGCAAGGAGACACTCATTTTCTGTGAGAAAATCATTTAAAAGGAGGAATTTCATCAACGCTAAAAATACATAATGTACGTGTCTGAAAACGCACAGAACATGAAATAGTAGCTTTCTTACCAAGAAACACATGGTTGAAAAACCTATTTTAACGATCTGAGTGTTTGCAGACATGTACAACAGTTATTCTTAAACTATAACGTTTTCAATGAAATCATGTTTCTCATGAGGAGATAAACCGTTTAAAGCAATAAAAACGATTCACTGTGTCTGGCATTTTGACCAAGCCACCAACTAGCTAAACAATGATCAGAACTGATGCAATTACACATTGACATTGGGTGAAAACACGTAACTCTTAAGGATGTGTTGCAGACTTGTTCAATAGATTCATTTTCTTTTGTTTTTGATGAAATTGTGCTTTTCATGTCGAGAAAATGCGTTTAACGCAATAAAAAGATTTAGTGCTTTACGCACATGGAATAGGTTACCAAATTTAAAAAAATGTGAAATAATGAAGGCGGGAGTCGTTTTTATTGTTTACAAACACATTTCCTTGACCAGATTATGCCTTTTTAAAAAGAGTCATTTTCCCATGGTAAGGAGACACTCATTTTCTGTGAGAAAATGCATTTAAAAGGAGGAATTTCATCAGAAACACTAAAAATACATATTGTACGTGCCTGAAGACGCACAGAACCTTGAAATAAAAGGTTTCGCACCAAAAACACATGGGTGAAAGCCCTATTTTAAGGCTCTGAGTGTTTGCAGATATGTACAACAGGTATGTTTAAATTATAACGTTTTTAATGAAATCATGTTTCTCTCGACGAGAAAATGCGTTTAAAGCAAAAAAAAGGATTCACTCTGCCTGGCATTGGACCAAGCTACCAACACCCTAAACAATGATCAGAACTGGTGAAATTACACTATGACATTGGGAGAAAACACATAACTCTTAAGGATGTTTTGCAGACTTGTTCAATAGATTCATTATCTTTTGTTTTGGATGAAATTGTGCTCTTCTTGTCGAGAAAATGCGTTTAACGCAATAAAAAGATTTAGTGCTTTACGCACATGGACTAGGTTACCAAATTTAAAAAATGTGAAATAATGAAGCCGGGAGTCGTTTTTATTGTTTACAAACACATTTCCTTGACCAGATTATGACTTTTTAAAAACAGTCATTTTCCCATGGCAAGGAGACACTCATTTTCTGTGAGAAAATCATTTAAAAGGAGGAATTTCATCAACGCTAAAAATACATAATGTACGTGTCTGAAAACGCACAGAACCTTGAAATAGTAGCTTTCTTACCAAGAAACACATGGTTGAAAAACCTATTTTAACGATCTGAGTGTTTGCAGACATGTACAACAGTTATTCTTAAACTATAACGTTTTCAATGAAATCATGTTTCTCATGAGGAGATAAACCGTTTAAAGCAATAAAAACGATTCACTGTGTCTGGCATTTTGACCAAGCCACCAACTAGCTAAACAATGATCAGAACTGGTGCAATTACACATTGACATTGGGTGAAAACACGTAACTCTTAAGGATGTGTTGCAGACTTGTTCAATAGATTCATTTTCTTTTGTTTTTGATGAAATTGTGCTTTTCATGTCGAGAAAATGCGTTTAACGCAATAAAAAGATTTAGTGCTTTACGCACATGGACTAGGTTACCAAATTTAAAAAAATGTGAAATAATGAAGCCGGGAGTCGTTTTTATTGTTTACAAACACATTTCCTTGACCAGATTATGCCTTTTTAAAAACAGTCATTTTCCCATGGCAAGGAGACACTCATTTTCTGTGAGAAAATGCATTTAAAAGGAGGAATTTCATCAGAAAAACTAAAAATACATATTGTACGTGCCTGAAGACGCACAGAACCTTGAAATAAAAGGTTTCGCCCCAAAAACACATGGCTGAAAGCCCTATTTTAAGGCTCTGAGTGTTTACAGATATGTACAACAGGTATGTTTAAATTCTAACGTTTTTAATGAAATCATGTTTCTCTCGACGAGAAAATGCGTTTAAAGCAAAAAAAAGGATTCACTCTGTCTGGCATTGGACCAAGCTACCAAAACCCTAAACAATGATCAGAACTGGTGAAATTACACTTTGACATTGGGAGAAAACACATAACTCTTAAGGATGTGTTGCAGACTTGTTCAATAGATTCATTATCTTTTGTTTTGGATGAAATTGTGCTCTTCTTGTCGAGAAAATGCGTTTAACGCAATAAAAAGACTTAGTGCTTTACGCACATGGACTAGGTTACCAAATTTAAAAAATGTGAAATAATGAAGCCGGGAGTCGTTTTTATTGTTTACAAACACATTTCCTTGACCAGATTATGCCTTTTTAAAAACAGTCATTTTCCCATGGCAAGGAGACACTCATTTTCTGTGAGAAAATCATTTAAAAGGAGGAATTTCATCAACGCTAAAAATACATAATGTACGTGTCTGAAAACGCACAGAACATGAAATAGTAGCTTTCTTACCAAGAAACACATGGTTGAAAAACCTATTTTAACGATCTGAGTGTTTGCAGACATGTACAACAGTTATTCTTAAACTATAACGTTTTCAATGAAATCATGTTTCTCATGAGGAGATAAACCGTTTAAAGCAATAAAAACGATTCACTGTGTCTGGCATTTTGACCAAGCCACCAACTAGCTAAACAATGATCAGAACTGGTGCAATTACACATTGACATTGGGTGAAAACACGTAACTCTTAAGGATGTGTTGCAGACTTGTTCAATAGATTCATTTTCTTTTGTTTTTGATGAAATTGTGCTCTTCTTGTCGAGAAAATGCGTTTAACGCAATAAAAAGATTTAGTGCTTTACGCACATGGACTAGGTTACCAAATTTAAAAAATGTGAAATAATGAAGCCGGGAGTCGTTTTTATTGTTTACAAACACATTTCCTTGACCAGATTATGCCTTTTTAAAAACAGTCATTTTCCCATGGCAAGGAGACACTCATTTTCTGTGAGAAAATGCATTTAAAAGGAGGAATTTCATCAGAAACACTAAAAATACATATTGTACGTGCCTGAAGACGCACAGAACCTTGAAATAAAAGGTTTCGCCCCAAAAACACATGGGTGAAAGCCCTATTTTAAGGCTCTGAGTGTTTGCAGTCATGTACAACAGGTATGTTTACATTATAACGTTTTTAATGAAATCATGTTTCTCTCGACGAGAAAATGCGTTTAAAGCAAAAAAAAGGATTCACTCTGCCTGGCATTGGACCAAGCTACCAACACCCTAAACAATGATCAGAACTGGTGAAATTACACTATGACATTGGGAGAAAACACATAACTCTTAAGGATGTTTTGCAGACTTGTTCAATAGATTCATTATCTTTTGTTTTGGATGAAATTGTGCTCTTCTTGTCGAGAAAATGCGTTTAACGCAATAAAAAGATTTAGTGCTTTACGCACATGGACTAGGTTACCAAATTTAAAAAATGTGAAATAATGAAGCCGGGAGTCGTTTTTATTGTTTACAAACACATTTCCTTGACCAGATTATGACTTTTTAAAAACAGTCATTTTCCCATGGCAAGGAGACACTCATTTTCTGTGAGAAAATCATTTAAAAGGAGGAATTTCATCAACGCTAAAAATACATAATGTACGTGTCTGAAAACGCACAGAACCTTGAAATAGTAGCTTTCTTACCAAGAAACACATGGTTGAAAAACCTATTTTAACGATCTGAGTGTTTGCAGACATGTACAACAGTTATTCTTAAACTATAACGTTTTCAATGAAATCATGTTTCTCATGAGGAGATAAACCGTTTAAAGCAATAAAAACGATTCACTGTGTCTGGCATTTTGACCAAGCCACCAACTAGCTAAACAATGATCAGAACTGGTGCAATTACACATTGACATTGGGTGAAAACACGTAACTCTTAAGGATGTGTTGCAGACTTGTTCAATAGATTCATTTTCTTTTGTTTTTGATGAAATTGTGCTTTTCATGTCGAGAAAATGCGTTTAACGCAATAAAAAGATTTAGTGCTTTACGCACATGGACTAGGTTACCAAATTTAAAAAAATGTGAAATAATGAAGCCGGGAGTCGTTTTTATTGTTTACAAACACATTTCCTTGACCAGATTATGCCTTTTAAAAACAGTCATTTTCCCATGGCAAGGAGACACTCATTTTCTGTGAGAAAATGCATTTAAAAGGAGGAATTTCATCAGAAACACTAAAAATACATATTGTACGTGCCTGAAGACGCACAGAACCTTGAAATAAAAGGTTTCGCACCAAAAAACACATGGGTGAAAGCCCTATTTTAAGGCTCTGAGTGTTTGCAGACATGTACAACAGGTATGTTTAGATTATAACGTTTTTAATGAAATCATGTTTCTCTCGACGAGAAAATGCGTTTAAAGCAAAAAAAAGGATTCACTCTGCCTGGCATTGGACCAAGCTACCAACACCCTAAACAATGATCAGAACTGGTGAAATTACACTATGACATTGGGAGAAAACACATAACTCTTAAGGATGTTTTGCAGACTTGTTCAATAGATTCATTATCTTTTGTTTTGGATGAAATTGTGCTCTTCTTGTCGAGAAAATGCGTTTAACGCAATAAAAAGATTTAGTGCTTTACGCACATGGACTAGGTTACCAAATTTAAAAAATGTGAAATAATGAAGCCGGGAGTCGTTTTTATTGTTTACAAACACATTTCCTTGACCAGATTATGACTTTTTAAAAACAGTCATTTTCCCATGGCAAGGAGACACTCATTTTCTGTGAGAAAATCATTTAAAAGGAGGAATTTCATCAACGCTAAAAATACATAATGTACGTGTCTGAAAACGCACAGAACCTTGAAATAGTAGCTTTCTTACCAAGAAACACATGGTTGAAAAACCTATTTTAACGATCTGAGTGTTTGCAGACATGTACAACAGTTATTCTTAAACTATAACGTTTTCAATGAAATCATGTTTCTCATGAGGAGATAAACCGTTTAAAGCAATAAAAACGATTCACTGTGTCTGGCATTTTGACCAAGCCACCAACTAGCTAAACAATGATCAGAACTGGTGCAATTACACATTGACATTGGGTGAAAACACGTAACTCTTAAGGATGTGTTGCAGACTTGTTCAATAGATTCATTTTCTTTTGTTTTTGATGAAATTGTGCTTTTCATGTCGAGAAAATGCGTTTAACGCAATAAAAAGATTTAGTGCTTTACGCACATGGACTAGGTTACCAAATTTAAAAAATGTGAAATAATGAAGCCGGGAGTCGTTTTTATTGTTTACAAACACATTTCCTTGACCAGATTATGACTTTTTAAAAACAGTCATTTTCCCATGGCAAGGAGACACTCATTTTCTGTGAGAAAATCATTTAAAAGGAGGAATTTCATCAACGCTAAAAATACATAATGTACGTGTCTGAAAACGCACAGAACCTTGAAATAGTAGCTTTCTTACCAAGAAACACATGGTTGAAAAACCTATTTTAACGATCTGAGTGTTTGCAGACATGTACAACAGTTATTCTTAAACTATAACGTTTTCAATGAAATCATGTTTCTCATGAGGAGATAAACCGTTTAAAGCAATAAAAACGATTCACTGTGTCTGGCATTTTGACCAAGCCACCAACTAGCTAAACAATGATCAGAACTGGTGCAATTACACATTGACATTGGGTGAAAACACGTAACTCTTAAGGATGTGTTGCAGACTTGTTCAATAGATTCATTTTCTTTTGTTTTTGATGAAATTGTGCTTTTCATGTCGAGAAAATGCGTTTAACGCAATAAAAAGATTTAGTGCTTTACGCACATGGACTAGGTTACCAAATTTAAAAAAATGTGAAATAATGAAGCCGGGAGTCGTTTTTATTGTTTACAAACACATTTCCTTGACCAGATTATGCCTTTTTAAAAACAGTCATTTTCCCATGGCAAGGAGACACTCATTTTCTGTGAGAAAATGCATTTAAAAGGAGGAATTTCATCAGAAAAACTAAAAATACATATTGTACGTGCCTGAAGACGCACAGAACCTTGAAATAAAAGGTTTCGCCCCAAAAACACATGGCTGAAAGCCCTATTTTAAGGCTCTGAGTGTTTACAGATATGTACAACAGGTATGTTTAAATTCTAACGTTTTTAATGAAATCATGTTTCTCTCGACGAGAAAATGCGTTTAAAGCAAAAAAAAGGATTCACTCTGTCTGGCATTGGACCAAGCTACCAAAACCCTAAACAATGATCAGAACTGGTGAAATTACACTTTGACATTGGGAGAAAACACATAACTCTTAAGGATGTGTTGCAGACTTGTTCAATAGATTCATTATCTTTTGTTTTGGATGAAATTGTGCTCTTCTTGTCGAGAAAATGCGTTTAACGCAATAAAAAGACTTAGTGCTTTACGCACATGGACTAGGTTACCAAATTTAAAAAATGTGAAATAATGAAGCCGGGAGTCGTTTTTATTGTTTACAAACACATTTCCTTGACCAGATTATGCCTTTTTAAAAACAGTCATTTTCCCATGGCAAGGAGACACTCATTTTCTGTGAGAAAATGCATTTAAAAGGAGGAATTTCATCAGAAACACTAAAAATACATATTGTACGTGCCTGAAGACGCACAGAACCTTGAAATAAAAGGTTTCGCACCAAGAAACACATGGGTGAAAGCCCTATTTTAAGGCTCTGAGTGTTTGCAGACATGTACAACAGGTATGTTTACATTATAACGTTTTTAATGAAATCATGTTTCTCTCGACGAGAAAATGCGTTTAAAGCAATAAAAACGATTCACTCTGTCTGGCATTGGACCAAGCTACCAACAACCTAAACAATGATCAGAACTGGTGCAATTACACTTTGACATTGGGTGAAAACACGTAACTCTTAAGGATGTGTTGCAGACTTGTTCAATAGATTCATTATCTTTTGTTTTTGATGAAATTGTGCTCTTCTTGTCGAGAAAATGCGTTTAACGCGATAAAACGATTTACTTCTTTACGCACATGGACTAGGTTACCAAATTTAAAAAATGTGAAATAATAAAGCCGGGAGTCGTTTTATTGTTTACAAACACATTTCCTTGACCAGATTATGCCTTTTTAAAAACAGTCATTTTCCCATGGCAAGGAGACACTCATTTTCTGTGAGAAAATGCATTTAAAAGGAGGAATTTCATCAGAAACACTAAAAATACATATTGTACGTGCCTGAAGACGCACAGAACCTTGAAATAAAAGGTTTCGCCCCAAAAACACATGGGTGAAAGCCCTATTTTAAGGCTCTGAGTGTTTGCAGTCATGTACAACAGGTATGTTTACATTATAACGTTTTTAATGAAATCATGTTTCTCTCGACGAGAAAATGCGTTTAAAGCAATAAAAAGGATTCACTCTGTCTGGCATTGGACCAAGCTACCAACACCCTAAACAATGATCAGAACTGGTGAAATTACACTTTGACATTGGGAGAAAACACGTAACTCTTAAGGATGTGTTGCAGACTTTTTCAACAGATTCATTATCTTTTGTTTTGGATGAAATTGTGCTCTTCTTGTCGAGAAAATGCGTTTAACGCAATAAAAAGATTTAGTGCTTTACGCACATGGACTAGGTTACCAAATTTAAAAAATGTGAAATAATGAAGCCGGGAGTCGTTTTTATTGTTTACAAACACATTTCCTTGACCAGATTATGACTTTTTAAAAACAGTCATTTTCCCATGGCAAGGAGACACTCATTTTCTGTGAGAAAATCATTTAAAAGGAGGAATTTCATCAACGCTAAAAATACATAATGTACGTGTCTGAAAACGCACAGAACATGAAATAGTAGCTTTCTTACCAAGAAACACATGGTTGAAAAACCTATTTTAACGATCTGAGTGTTTGCAGACATGTACAACAGTTATTCTTAAACTATAACGTTTTCAATGAAATCATGTTTCTCATGAGGAGATAAACCGTTTAAAGCAATAAAAACGATTCACTGTGTCTGGCATTTTGACCAAGCCACCAACTAGCTAAACAATGATCAGAACTGGTGCAATTACACATTGACATTGGGTGAAAACACGTAACTCTTAAGGATGTGTTGCAGACTTGTTCAATAGATTCATTTTCTTTTGTTTTTGATGAAATTGTGCTTTTCATGTCGAGAAAATGCGTTTAACGCAATAAAAAGATTTAGTGCTTTACGCACATGGAATAGGTTACCAAATTTAAAAAAATGTGAAATAATGAAGGCGGGAGTCGTTTTTATTGTTTACAAACACATTTCCTTGACCAGATTATGCCTTTTTAAAAAGAGTCATTTTCCCATGGTAAGGAGACACTCATTTTCTGTGAGAAAATGCATTTAAAAGGAGGAATTTCATCAGAAACACTAAAAATACATATTGTACGTGCCTGAAGACGCACAGAACCTTGAAATAAAAGGTTTCGCACCAAAAACACATGGGTGAAAGCCCTATTTTAAGGCTCTGAGTGTTTGCAGATATGTACAACAGGTATGTTTAAATTATAACGTTTTTAATGAAATCATGTTTCTCTCGACGAGAAAATGCGTTTAAAGCAAAAAAAAAGGATTCACTCTGCCTGGCATTGGACCAAGCTACCAACACCCTAAACAATGATCAGAACTGGTGAAATTACACTATGACATTGGGAGAAAACACATAACTCTTAAGGATGTTTTGCAGACTTGTTCAATAGATTCATTATCTTTTGTTTTGGATGAAATTGTGCTCTTCTTGTCGAGAAAATGCGTTTAACGCAATAAAAAGATTTAGTGCTTTACGCACATGGACTAGGTTACCAAATTTAAAAAATGTGAAATAATGAAGCCGGGAGTCGTTTTTATTGTTTACAAACACATTTCCTTGACCAGATTATGACTTTTTAAAAACAGTCATTTTCCCATGGCAAGGAGACACTCATTTTCTGTGAGAAAATCATTTAAAAGGAGGAATTTCATCAACGCTAAAAATACATAATGTACGTGTCTGAAAACGCACAGAACCTTGAAATAGTAGCTTTCTTACCAAGAAACACATGGTTGAAAAACCTATTTTAACGATCTGAGTGTTTGCAGACATGTACAACAGTTATTCTTAAACTATAACGTTTTCAATGAAATCATGTTTCTCATGAGGAGATAAACCGTTTAAAGCAATAAAAACGATTCACTGTGTCTGGCATTTTGACCAAGCCACCAACTAGCTAAACAATGATCAGAACTGGTGCAATTACACATTGACATTGGGTGAAAACACGTAACTCTTAAGGATGTGTTGCAGACTTGTTCAATAGATTCATTTTCTTTTGTTTTTGATGAAATTGTGCTTTTCATGTCGAGAAAATGCGTTTAACGCAATAAAAAGATTTAGTGCTTTACGCACATGGACTAGGTTACCAAATTTAAAAAAATGTGAAATAATGAAGCCGGGAGTCGTTTTTATTGTTTACAAACACATTTCCTTGACCAGATTATGCCTTTTAAAAACAGTCATTTTCCCATGGCAAGGAGACACTCATTTTCTGTGAGAAAATGCATTTAAAAGGAGGAATTTCATCAGAAACACTAAAAATACATATTGTACGTGCCTGAAGACGCACAGAACCTTGAAATAAAAGGTTTCGCACCAAAAAACACATGGGTGAAAGCCCTATTTTAAGGCTCTGAGTGTTTGCAGACATGTACAACAGGTATGTTTAGATTATAACGTTTTTAATGAAATCATGTTTCTCTCGACGAGAAAATGCGTTTAAAGCAAAAAAAAGGATTCACTCTGCCTGGCATTGGACCAAGCTACCAACACCCTAAACAATGATCAGAACTGGTGAAATTACACTATGACATTGGGAGAAAACACATAACTCTTAAGGATGTTTTGCAGACTTGTTCAATAGATTCATTATCTTTTGTTTTGGATGAAATTGTGCTCTTCTTGTCGAGAAAATGCGTTTAACGCAATAAAAAGATTTAGTGCTTTACGCACATGGACTAGGTTACCAAATTTAAAAAATGTGAAATAATGAAGCCGGGAGTCGTTTTTATTGTTTACAAACACATTTCCTTGACCAGATTATGACTTTTTAAAAACAGTCATTTTCCCATGGCAAGGAGACACTCATTTTCTGTGAGAAAATCATTTAGAAGGAGGAATTTCATCAACGCTAAAAATACATAATGTACGTGTCTGAAAACGCACAGAACATGAAATAGTAGCTTTCTTACCAAGTAAAACATGGTTGAAAAACCTATTTTAACGATCTGAGTGTTTGCAGACATGTACAACAGTTATTCTTAAACTATAACGTTTTCAATGAAATCATGTTTCTCATGAGGAGATAAACCGTTTAAAGCAATAAAAACGATTCACTGTGTCTGGCATTTTGACCAAGCCACCAACTAGCTAAACAATGATCAGAACTGGTGCAATTACACTTTGACATTGGGTGAAAACACGTAACTCTTAAGGATGTGTTGCAGACTTGTTCAATAGATTCATTTTCTTTTGTTTTTGATGAAATTGTGCTTTTCATGTCGAGAAAATGCGTTTAACGCAATGAAAAGATTTAGTGCTTTACGCACATGGACTAGGTTACCAAATTTAAAAAATGTGAAATAATGAAGCCGGGAGTCGTTTTTATTGTTTACAAACACATTTCCTTGACCAGATTATGACTTTTTAAAAACAGTCATTTTCCCATGGCAAGGAGACACTCATTTTCTGTGAGAAAATGCATTTAAAAGGAGGAATTTCATCAGAAACACTAAAAATACATATTGTACGTGCCTGAAGACGCACAGAACCTTGAAATAAAAGGTTTCGCACCAAGAAACACATGGGTGAAAGCCCTATTTTAAGGCTCTGAGTGTTTGCAGACATGTACAACAGGTATGTTTACATTATAACGTTTTTAATGAAATCATGTTTCTCTCGACGAGAAAATGCGTTTAAATTAATAAAAAGGATTCCCTCTGTCTGGCATTGGACCAAGCTACCAACAACCTAAACAATGATCAGAACTGGTGCAATTACACTTTGACATTGGGTGAAAACACGTAACTCTTAAGGATGTGTTGCAGACTTGTTCAATAGATTCATTATCTTTTGTTTTTGATGAAATTGTGCTCTTCTTGTCGAGAAAATGCGTTTAACGCGATAAAACGATTTACTTCTTTACGCACATGGACTAGGTTACCAAATTTAAAAAATGTGAAATAATAAAGCCGGGAGTCGTTTTTATTGTTTACAAACACATTTCCTTGACCAGATTATGCCTTTTTAAAAACAGTCATTTTCCCATGGCAAGGAGACACTCATTTTCTGTGAGAAAATGCATTTAAAAGGAGGAATTTCATCAGAAACACTAAAAATACATATTGTACGTGCCTGAAGACGCACAGAACCTTGAAATAAAAGGTTTCGCCCCAAAAACACATGGGTGAAAGCCCTATTTTAAGGCTCTGAGTGTTTGCAGTCATGTACAACAGGTATGTTTACATTATAACGTTTTTAATGAAATCATGTTTCTCTCGACGAGAAAATGCGTTTAAAGCAATAAAAAGGATTCACTCTGTCTGGCATTGGACCAAGCTACCAACACCCTAAACAATGATCAGAACTGGTGAAATTACACTTTGACATTGGGAGAAAACACGTAACTCTTAAGGATGTGTTGCAGACTTGTTCAATAGATTCATTTTCTTTTGTTTTTGATGAAATTGTGCTTTTCATGTCGAGAAAATGCGTTTAACGCAATGAAAAGATTTAGTGCTTTACGCACATGGACTAGGTTACCAAATTTAAAAAATGTGAAATAATGAAGCCGGGAGTCGTTTTTATTGTTTACAAACACATTTCCTTGACCAGATTATGACTTTTTAAAAACAGTCATTTTCCCATGGCAAGGAGACACTCATTTTCTGTGAGAAAATCATTTAAAAGGAGGAATTTCATCAACGCTAAAAATACATAATGTACGTGTCTGAAAACGCACAGAACCTTGAAATAGTAGCTTTCTTACCAAGAAACACATGGTTGAAAAACCTATTTTAACGATCTGAGTGTTTGCAGACATGTACAACAGTTATTCTTAAACTATAACGTTTTCAATGAAATCATGTTTCTCATGAGGAGATAAACCGTTTAAAGCAATAAAAACGATTCACTGTGTCTGGCATTTTGACCAAGCCACCAACTAGCTAAACAATGATCAGAACTGGTGCAATTACACATTGACATTGGGTGAAAACACGTAACTCTTAAGGATGTGTTGCAGACTTGTTC
Source organism: Lampris incognitus (assembly GCF_029633865.1). Lineage (NCBI taxonomy): Eukaryota > Metazoa > Chordata > Actinopteri > Lampriformes > Lampridae > Lampris > Lampris incognitus. Next base: position 55,906,419 of record NC_079217.1, read on the forward strand.
AATAGATTCATTTTCTTTTGTTTTTGATGAAATTGTGCTTTTCATGTCGAGAAAATGCGTTTAACGCAATAAAAAGATTTAGTGCTTTACGCACATGGACTAGGTTACCAAATTTAAAAAAATGTGAAATAATGAAGCCGGGAGTCGTTTTTATTGTTTACAAACACATTTCCTTGACCAGATTATGCCTTTTAAAAACAGTCATTTTCCCATGGCAAGGAGACACTCATTTTCTGTGAGAAAATGCATTTAAAAGGAGGAATTTCATCAGAAACACTAAAAATACATATTGTACGTGCCTGAAGACGCACAGAACCTTGAAATAAAAGGTTTCGCACCAAAAAACACATGGGTGAAAGCCCTATTTTAAGGCTCTGAGTGTTTGCAGACATGTACAACAGGTATGTTTAGATTATAACGTTTTTAATGAAATCATGTTTCTCTCGACGAGAAAATGCGTTTAAAGCAAAAAAAAGGATTCACTCTGCCTGGCATTGGACCAAGCTACCAACACCCTAAACAATGATCAGAACTGGTGAAATTACACTATGACATTGGGAGAAAACACATAACTCTTAAGGATGTTTTGCAGACTTGTTCAATAGATTCATTATCTTTTGTTTTGGATGAAATTGTGCTCTTCTTGTCGAGAAAATGCGTTTAACGCAATAAAAAGATTTAGTGCTTTACGCACATGGACTAGGTTACCAAATTTAAAAAATGTGAAATAATGAAGCCGGGAGTCGTTTTTATTGTTTACAAACACATTTCCTTGACCAGATTATGACTTTTTAAAAACAGTCATTTTCCCATGGCAAGGAGACACTCATTTTCTGTGAGGAAATCATTTAGAAGGAGGAATTTCATCAACGCTAAAAATACATAATGTACGTGTCTGAAAACGCACAGAACATGAAATAGTAGCTTTCTTACCAAGTAAAACATGGTTGAAAAACCTATTTTAACGATCTGAGTGTTTGCAGACATGTACAACAGTTATTCTTAAACTATAACGTTTTCAATGAAATCATGTTTCTCATGAGGAGATAAACCGTTTAAAGCAATAAAAACGATTCACTGTGTCTGGCATTTTGACCAAGCCACCAACTAGCTAAACAATGATCAGAACTGGTGCAATTACACTTTGACATTGGGTGAAAACACGTAACTCTTAAGGATGTGTTGCAGACTTGTTCAATAGATTCATTTTCTTTTGTTTTTGATGAAATTGTGCTTTTCATGTCGAGAAAATGCGTTTAACGCAATGAAAAGATTTAGTGCTTTACGCACATGGACTAGGTTACCAAATTTAAAAAATGTGAAATAATGAAGCCGGGAGTCGTTTTTATTGTTTACAAACACATTTCCTTGACCAGATTATGCCTTTTTAAAAACAGTCATTTTCCCATGGCAAGGAGACACTCATTTTCTGTGAGAAAATGCATTTAAAAGGAGGAATTTCATCAGAAACACTAAAAATACATATTGTACGTGCCTGAAGACGCACAGAACCTTGAAATAAAAGGTTTCGCACCAAGAAACACATGGGTGAAAGCCCTATTTTAAGGCTCTGAGTGTTTGCAGACATGTACAACAGGTATGTTTACATTATAACGTTTTTAATGAAATCATGTTTCTCTCGACGAGAAAATGCGTTTAAAGCAATAAAAAGGATTCACTCTGTCTGGCATTGGACCAAGCTACCAACAACCTAAACAATGATCAGAACTGGTGCAATTACACTTTGACATTGGGTGAAAACACGTAACTCTTAAGGATGTGTTGCAGACTTGTTCAATAGATTCATTATCTTTTGTTTTTGATGAAATTGTGCTCTTCTTGTCGAGAAAATGCGTTTAACGCGATAAAACGATTTACTTCTTTACGCACATGGACTAGGTTACCAAATTTAAAAAATGTGAAATAATAAAGCCGGGAGTCGTTTTTATTGTTTACAAACACATTTCCTTGACCAGATTATGCCTTTTTAAAAACAGTCATTTTCCCATGGCAAGGAGACACTCATTTTCTGTGAGAAAATGCATTTAAAAGGAGGAATTTCATCAGAAACACTAAAAATACATATTGTACGTGCCTGAAGACGCACAGAACCTTGAAATAAAAGGTTTCGCCCCAAAAACACATGGGTGAAAGCCCTATTTTAAGGCTCTGAGTGTTTGCAGTCATGTACAACAGGTATGTTTACATTATAACGTTTTTAATGAAATCATGTTTCTCTCGACGAGAAAATGCGTTTAAAGCAATAAAAAGGATTCACTCTGTCTGGCATTGGACCAAGCTACCAACACCCTAAACAATGATCAGAACTGGTGAAATTACACTTTGACATTGGGAGAAAACACGTAACTCTTAAGGATGTGTTGCAGACTTGTTCAATAGATTCATTTTCTTTTGTTTTTGATGAAATTGTGCTTTTCATGTCGAGAAAATGCGTTTAACGCAATGAAAAGATTTAGTGCTTTACGCACATGGACTAGGTTACCAAATTTAAAAAATGTGAAATAATGAAGCCGGGAGTCGTTTTTATTGTTTACAAACACATTTCCTTGACCAGATTATGACTTTTTAAAAACAGTCATTTTCCCATGGCAAGGAGACACTCATTTTCTGTGAGAAAATCATTTAAAAGGAGGAATTTCATCAACGCTAAAAATACATAATGTACGTGTCTGAAAATGCACAGAACATGAAATAGTAGCTTTCTTACCAAGAAACACATGGTTGAAAAACCTATTTTAACGATCTGAGTGTTTGCAGACATGTACAACAGTTATTCTTAAACTATAACGTTTTCAATGAAATCATGTTTCTCATGAGGAGATAAACCGTTTAAAGCAATAAAAACGATTCACTGTGTCTGGCATTTTGACCAAGCCACCAACTAGCTAAACAATGATCAGAACTGATGCAATCACACATTGACATTGGGTGAAAACACGTAACTCTTAAGGATGTGTTGCAGACTTGTTCAATAGATTCATTTTCTTTTGTTTTTGATGAAATTGTGCTTTTCATGTCGAGAAAATGCGTTTAACGCAATAAAAAGATTTAGTGCTTTACGCACATGGAATAGGTTACCAAATTTAAAAAAATGTGAAATAATGAAGGCGGGAGTCGTTTTTATTGTTTACAAACACATTTCCTTGACCAGATTATGCCTTTTTAAAAACAGTCATTTTCCCATGGTAAGGAGACACTCATTTTCTGTGAGAAAATGCATTTAAAAGGAGGAATTTCATCAGAAACACTAAAAATACATATTGTACGTGCCTGAAGACGCACAGAACCTTGAAATAAAAGGTTTCGCACCAAAAACACATGGGTGAAAGCCCTATTTTAAGGCTCTGAGTGTTTGCAGATATGTACAACAGGTATGTTTAAATTATAACGTTTTTAATGAAATCATGTTTCTCTCGACGAGAAAATGCGTTTAAAGCAAAAAAAAGGATTCACTCTGCCTGGCATTGGACCAAGCTACCAACATCCTAAACAATGATCAGAACTGGTTAAATTACACTATGACATTGGGAGAAAACACATAACTCTTAAGGATGTTTTGCAGACTTGTTCAATAGATTCATTATCTTTTGTTTTGGATGAAATTGTGCTCTTCTTGTCGAGAAAATGCGTTTAACGCAATAAAAAGATTTAGTGCTTTACGCACATGGACTAGGTTACCAAATTTAAAAAATGTGAAATAATGAAGCCGGGAGTCGTTTTTATTGTTTACAAACACATTTCCTTGACCAGATTATGACTTTTTAAAAACAGTCATTTTCCCATGGCAAGGAGACACTCATTTTCTGTGAGAAAATCATTTAGAAGGAGGAATTTCATCAACGCTAAAAATACATAATGTACGTGTCTGAAAACGCACAGAACATGAAATAGTAGCTTTCTTACCAAGTAAAACATGGTTGAAAAACCTATTTTAACGATCTGAGTGTTTGCAGACATGTACAACAGTTATTCTTAAACTATAACGTTTTCAATGAAATCATGTTTCTCATGAGGAGATAAACCGTTTAAAGCAATAAAAACGATTCACTGTGTCTGGCATTTTGACCAAGCCACCAACTAGCTAAACAATGATCAGAACTGGTGCAATTACACTTTGACATTGGGTGAAAACACGTAACTCTTAAGGATGTGTTGCAGACTTGTTCAATAGATTCATTTTCTTTTGTTTTTGATGAAATTGTGCTTTTCATGTCGAGAAAATGCGTTTAACGCAATGAAAAGATTTAGTGCTTTACGCACATGGACTAGGTTACCAAATTTAAAAAATGTGAAATAATGAAGCCGGGAGTCGTTTTTATTGTTTACAAACACATTTCCTTGACCAGATTATGCCTTTTTAAAAACAGTCATTTTCCCATGGCAAGGAGACACTCATTTTCTGTGAGAAAATGCATTTAAAAGGAGGAATTTCATCAGAAACACTAAAAATACATATTGTACGTGCCTGAAGACGCACAGAACCTTGAAATAAAAGGTTTCGCACCAAGAAACACATGGGTGAAAGCCCTATTTTAAGGCTCTGAGTGTTTGCAGACATGTACAACAGGTATGTTTACATTATAACGTTTTTAATGAAATCATGTTTCTCTCGACGAGAAAATGCGTTTAAAGCAATAAAAAGGATTCACTCTGTCTGGCATTGGACCAAGCTACCAACAACCTAAACAATGATCAGAACTGGTGCAATTACACTTTGACATTGGGTGAAAACACGTAACTCTTAAGGATGTGTTGCAGACTTGTTCAATAGATTCATTATCTTTTGTTTTTGATGAAATTGTGCTCTTCTTGTCGAGAAAATGCGTTTAACGCGATAAAACGATTTACTTCTTTACGCACATGGACTAGGTTACCAAATTTAAAAAATGTGAAATAATAAAGCCGGGAGTCGTTTTTATTGTTTACAAACACATTTCCTTGACCAGATTATGCCTTTTTAAAAACAGTCATTTTCCCATGGCAAGGAGACACTCATTTTCTGTGAGAAAATGCATTTAAAAGGAGGAATTTCATCAGAAACACTAAAAATACATATTGTACGTGCCTGAAGACGCACAGAACCTTGAAATAAAAGGTTTCGCCCCAAAAACACATGGGTGAAAGCCCTATTTTAAGGCTCTGAGTGTTTGCAGTCATGTACAACAGGTATGTTTACATTATAACGTTTTTAATGAAATCATGTTTCTCTCGACGAGAAAATGCGTTTAAAGCAATAAAAAGGATTCACTCTGTCTGGCATTGGACCAAGCTACCAACACCCTAAACAATGATCAGAACTGGTGAAATTACACTTTGACATTGGGAGAAAACACGTAACTCTTAAGGATGTGTTGCAGACTTGTTCAATAGATTCATTTTCTTTTGTTTTTGATGAAATTGTGCTTTTCATGTCGAGAAAATGCGTTTAACGCAATGAAAAGATTTAGTGCTTTACGCACATGGACTAGGTTACCAAATTTAAAAAATGTGAAATAATGAAGCCGGGAGTCGTTTTTATTGTTTACAAACACATTTCCTTGACCAGATTATGACTTTTTAAAAACAGTCATTTTCCCATGGCAAGGAGACACTCATTTTCTGTGAGAAAATCATTTAGAAGGAGGAATTTCATCAACGCTAAAAATACATAATGTACGTGTCTGAAAACGCACAGAACATGAAATAGTAGCTTTCTTACCAAGTAAAACATGGTTGAAAAACCTATTTTAACGATCTGAGTGTTTGCAGACATGTACAACAGTTATTCTTAAACTATAACGTTTTCAATGAAATCATGTTTCTCATGAGGAGATAAACCGTTTAAAGCAATAAAAACGATTCACTGTGTCTGGCATTTTGACCAAGCCACCAACTAGCTAAACAATGATCAGAACTGGTGCAATTACACTTTGACATTGGGTGAAAACACGTAACTCTTAAGGATGTGTTGCAGACTTGTTCAATAGATTCATTTTCTTTTGTTTTTGATGAAATTGTGCTTTTCATGTCGAGAAAATGCGTTTAACGCAATGAAAAGATTTAGTGCTTTACGCACATGGACTAGGTTACCAAATTTAAAAAATGTGAAATAATGAAGCCGGGAGTCGTTTTTATTGTTTACAAACACATTTCCTTGACCAGATTATGCCTTTTTAAAAACAGTCATTTTCCCATGGCAAGGAGACACTCATTTTCTGTGAGAAAATGCATTTAAAAGGAGGAATTTCATCAGAAACACTAAAAATACATATTGTACGTGCCTGAAGACGCACAGAACCTTGAAATAAAAGGTTTCGCACCAAGAAACACATGGGTGAAAGCCCTATTTTAAGGCTCTGAGTGTTTGCAGACATGTACAACAGGTATGTTTACATTATAACGTTTTTAATGAAATCATGTTTCTCTCGACGAGAAAATGCGTTTAAAGCAATAAAAAGGATTCACTCTGTCTGGCATTGGACCAAGCTACCAACAACCTAAACAATGATCAGAACTGGTGCAATTACACTTTGACATTGGGTGAAAACACGTAACTCTTAAGGATGTGTTGCAGACTTGTTCAATAGATTCATTATCTTTTGTTTTTGATGAAATTGTGCTCTTCTTGTCGAGAAAATGCGTTTAACGCGATAAAACGATTTACTTCTTTACGCACATGGACTAGGTTACCAAATTTAAAAAATGTGAAATAATAAAGCCGGGAGTCGTTTTTATTGTTTACAAACACATTTCCTTGACCAGATTATGCCTTTTTAAAAACAGTCATTTTCCCATGGCAAGGAGACACTCATTTTCTGTGAGAAAATGCATTTAAAAGGAGGAATTTCATCAGAAACACTAAAAATACATATTGTACGTGCCTGAAGACGCACAGAACCTTGAAATAAAAGGTTTCGCCCCAAAAACACATGGGTGAAAGCCCTATTTTAAGGCTCTGAGTGTTTGCAGTCATGTACAACAGGTATGTTTACATTATAACGTTTTTAATGAAATCATGTTTCTCTCGACGAGAAAATGCGTTTAAAGCAATAAAAAGGATTCACTCTGTCTGGCATTGGACCAAGCTACCAACACCCTAAACAATGATCAGAACTGGTGAAATTACACTTTGACATTGGGAGAAAACACGTAACTCTTAAGGATGTGTTGCAGACTTGTTCAATAGATTCATTTTCTTTTGTTTTTGATGAAATTGTGCTTTTCATGTCGAGAAAATGCGTTTAACGCAATGAAAAGATTTAGTGCTTTACGCACATGGACTAGGTTACCAAATTTAAAAAATGTGAAATAATGAAGCCGGGAGTCGTTTTTATTGTTTACAAACACATTTCCTTGACCAGATTATGACTTTTTAAAAACAGTCATTTTCCCATGGCAAGGAGACACTCATTTTCTGTGAGAAAATCATTTAAAAGGAGGAATTTCATCAACGCTAAAAATACATAATGTACGTGTCTGAAAACGCACAGAACATGAAATAGTAGCTTTCTTACCAAGAAACACATGGTTGAAAAACCTATTTTAACGATCTGAGTGTTTGCAGACATGTACAACAGTTATTCTTAAACTATAACGTTTTCAATGAAATCATGTTTCTCATGAGGAGATAAACCGTTTAAAGCAATAAAAACGATTCACTGTGTCTGGCATTTTGACCAAGCCACCAACTAGCTAAACAATGATCAGAACTGATGCAATCACACATTGACATTGGGTGAAAACACGTAACTCTTAAGGATGTGTTGCAGACTTGTTCAATAGATTCATTTTCTTTTGTTTTTGATGAAATTGTGCTTTTCATGTCGAGAAAATGCGTTTAACGCAATAAAAAGATTTAGTGCTTTACGCACATGGAATAGGTTACCAAATTTAAAAAAATGTGAAATAATGAAGGCGGGAGTCGTTTTTATTGTTTACAAACACATTTCCTTGACCAGATTATGACTTTTTAAAAACAGTCATTTTCCCATGGCAAGGAGACACTCATTTTCTGTGAGAAAATCATTTAAAAGGAGGAATTTCATCAACGCTAAAAATACATAATGTACGTGTCTGAAAACGCACAGAACATGAAATAGTAGCTTTCTTACCAAGAAACACATGGTTGAAAAACCTATTTTAACGATCTGAGTGTTTGCAGACATGTACAACAGTTATTCTTAAACTATAACGTTTTCAATGAAATCATGTTTCTCATGAGGAGATAAACCGTTTAAAGCAATAAAAACGATTCACTGTGTCTGGCATTTTGACCAAGCCACCAACTAGCTAAACAATGATCAGAACTGATGCAATCACACATTGACATTGGGTGAAAACACGTAACTCTTAAGGATGTGTTGCAGACTTGTTCAATAGATTCATTTTCTTTTGTTTTTGATGAAATTGTGCTTTTCATGTCGAGAAAATGCGTTTAACGCAATAAAAAGATTTAGTGCTTTACGCACATGGAATAGGTTACCAAATTTAAAAAAATGTGAAATAATGAAGGCGGGAGTCGTTTTTATTGTTTACAAACACATTTCCTTGACCAGATTATGCCTTTTTAAAAAGAGTCATTTTCCCATGGTAAGGAGACACTCATTTTCTGTGAGAAAATGCATTTAAAAGGAGGAATTTCATCAGAAACACTAAAAATACATATTGTACGTGCCTGAAGACGCACAGAACCTTGAAATAAAAGGTTTCGCACCAAAAACACATGGGTGAAAGCCCTATTTTAAGGCTCTGAGTGTTTGCAGATATGTACAACAGGTATGTTTAAATTATAACGTTTTTAATGAAATCATGTTTCTCTCGACGAGAAAATGCGTTTAAAGCAAAAAAAAGGATTCACTCTGCCTGGCATTGGACCAAGCTACCAACATCCTAAACAATGATCAGAACTGGTTAAATTACACTATGACATTGGGAGAAAACACATAACTCTTAAGGATGTTTTGCAGACTTGTTCAATAGATTCATTATCTTTTGTTTTGGATGAAATTGTGCTCTTCTTGTCGAGAAAATGCGTTTAACGCAATAAAAAGATTTAGTGCTTTACGCACATGGACTAGGTTACCAAATTTAAAAAATGTGAAATAATGAAGCCGGGAGTCGTTTTTATTGTTTACAAACACATTTCCTTGACCAGATTATGCCTTTTTAAAAACATTCATTTTCCCATGGCAAGGAGACACTCATTTTCTGTGAGAAAATGCATTTAAAAGGAGGAATTTCATCAGAAACACTAAAAATACATATTGTACGTGCCTGAAGACGCACAGAACCTTGAAATAAAAGGTTTCGCACCAAGAAACACATGGGTGAAAGCCCTATTTTAAGGCTCTGAGTGTTTGCAGACATGTACAACAGGTATGTTTACATTATAACGTTTTTAATGAAATCATGTTTCTCTCGACGAGAAAATGCGTTTAAAGCAATAAAAAGGATTCACTCTGTCTGGCATTGGACCAAGCTACCAACAACCTAAACAATGATCAGAACTGGTGCAATTACACTTTGACATTGGGTGAAAACACGTAACTCTTAAGGATGTGTTGCAGACTTGTTCAATAGATTCATTATCTTTTGTTTTTGATGAAATTGTGCTCTTCTTGTCGAGAAAATGCGTTTAACGCGATAAAACGATTTACTTCTTTACGCACATGGACTAGGTTACCAAATTTAAAAAATGTGAAATAATAAAGCCGGGAGTCGTTTTATTGTTTACAAACACATTTCCTTGACCAGATTATGCCTTTTTAAAAACAGTCATTTTCCCATGGCAAGGAGACACTCATTTTCTGTGAGAAAATGCATTTAAAAGGAGGAATTTCATCAGAAACACTAAAAATACATATTGTACGTGCCTGAAGACGCACAGAACCTTGAAATAAAAGGTTTCGCCCCAAAAACACATGGGTGAAAGCCCTATTTTAAGGCTCTGAGTGTTTGCAGTCATGTACAACAGGTATGTTTACATTATAACGTTTTTAATGAAATCATGTTTCTCTCGACGAGAAAATGCGTTTAAAGCAATAAAAAGGATTCACTCTGTCTGGCATTGGACCAAGCTACCAACACCCTAAACAATGATCAGAACTGGTGAAATTACACTTTGACATTGGGAGGAAACACGTAACTCTTAAGGATGTGTTGCAGACTTTTTCAACAGATTCATTATCTTTTGTTTTGGATGAAATTGTGCTCTTCTTGTCGAGAAAATGCGTTTAACGCAATAAAAAGATTTAGTGCTTTACGCACATGGACTAGGTTACCAAATTTAAAAAATGTGAAATAATGAAGCCGGGAGTCGTTTTTATTGTTTACAAACACATTTCCTTGACCAGATTATGACTTTTTAAAAACAGTCATTTTCCCATGGCAAGGAGACACTCATTTTCTGTGAGAAAATCATTTAAAAGGAGGAATTTCATCAACGCTAAAAATACATAATGTACGTGTCTGAAAACGCACAGAACATGAAATAGTAGCTTTCTTACCAAGAAACACATGGTTGAAAAACCTATTTTAACGATCTGAGTGTTTGCAGACATGTACAACAGTTATTCTTAAACTATAACGTTTTCAATGAAATCATGTTTCTCATGAGGAGATAAACCGTTTAAAGCAATAAAAACGATTCACTGTGTCTGGCATTTTGACCAAGCCACCAACTAGCTAAACAATGATCAGAACTGATGCAATTACACATTGACATTGGGTGAAAACACGTAACTCTTAAGGATGTGTTGCAGACTTGTTCAATAGATTCATTTTCTTTTGTTTTTGATGAAATTGTGCTTTTCATGTCGAGAAAATGCGTTTAACGCAATAATCAGATTTAGTGCTTTACGCACATGGAATAGGTTACCAAATTTAAAAAAATGTGAAATAATGAAGCCGGGAGTCGTTTTTATTGTTTACAAACACATTTCCTTGACCAGATTATGCCTTTTTAAAAAGAGTCATTTTCCCATGGTAAGGAGACACTCATTTTCTGTGAGAAAATGCATTTAAAAGGAGGAATTTCATCAGAAACACTAAAAATACATATTGTACGTGCCTGAAGACGCACAGAACCTTGAAATAAAAGGTTTCGCACCAAAAACACATGGGTGAAAGCCCTATTTTAAGGCTCTGAGTGTTTGCAGACATGTACAACAGGTATGTTTAAATTATAACGTTTTTAATGAAATCATGTTTCTCTCGACGAGAAAATGCGTTTAAAGCAAAAAAAAGGATTCACTCTGCCTGGCATTGGACCAAGCTACCAACACCCTAAACAATGATCAGAACTGGTGAAATTACACTATGACATTGGGAGAAAACACATAACTCTTAAGGATGTTTTGCAGACTTGTTCAATAGATTCATTATCTTTTGTTTTGGATGAAATTGTGCTCTTCTTGTCGAGAAAATGCGTTTAACGCAATAAAAAGATTTAGTGCTTTACGCACATGGACTAGGTTACCAAATTTAAAAAATGTGAAATAATGAAGCCGGGAGTCGTTTTTATTGTTTACAAACACATTTCCTTGACCAGATTATGACTTTTTAAAAACAGTCATTTTCCCATGGCAAGGAGACACTCATTTTCTGTGAGAAAATCATTTAAAAGGAGGAATTTCATCAACGCTAAAAATACATAATGTACGTGTCTGAAAACGCACAGAACCTTGAAATAGTAGCTTTCTTACCAAGAAACACATGGTTGAAAAACCTATTTTAACGATCTGAGTGTTTGCAGACATGTACAACAGTTATTCTTAAACTATAACGTTTTCAATGAAATCATGTTTCTCATGAGGAGATAAACCGTTTAAAGCAATAAAAACGATTCACTGTGTCTGGCATTTTGACCAAGCCACCAACTAGCTAAACAATGATCAGAACTGGTGCAATTACACTTTGACATTGGGTGAAAACACGTAACTCTTAAGGATGTGTTGCAGACTTGTTCAATAGATTCATTTTCTTTTGTTTTTGATGAAATTGTGCTTTTCATGTCGAGAAAATGCGTTTAACGCAATGAAAAGATTTAGTGCTTTACGCACATGGACTAGGTTACCAAATTTAAAAAATGTGAAATAATGAAGCCGGGAGTCGTTTTTATTGTTTACAAACACATTTCCTTGACCAGATTATGCCTTTTTAAAAACAGTCATTTTCCCATGGCAAGGAGACACTCATTTTCTGTGAGAAAATGCATTTAAAAGGAGGAATTTCATCAGAAAAACTAAAAATACATATTGTACGTGCCTGAAGACGCACAGAACCTTGAAATAAAAGGTTTCGCCCCAAAAACACATGGGTGAAAGCCCTATTTTAAGGCTCTGAGTGTTTACAGATATGTACAACAGGTATGTTTAAATTCTAACGTTTTTAATGAAATCATGTTTCTCTCGACGAGAAAATGCGTTTAAAACAAAAAAAAGGATTCACTCTGTCTGGCATTGGACCAAGCTACCAAAACCCTAAACAATGATCAGAACTGGTGAAATTACACTTTGACATTGGGAGAAAACACATAACTCTTAAGGATGTGTTGCAGACTTGTTCAATAGATTCATTATCTTTTGTTTTGGATGAAATTGTGCTCTTCTTGTCGAGAAAATGCGTTTAACGCAATAAAAAGATTTAGTGCTTTACGCACATGGACTAGGTTACCAAATTTAAAAAATGTGAAATAATGAAGCCGGGAGTCGTTTTTATTGTTTACAAACACATTTCCTTGACCAGATTATGCCTTTTAAAAACAGTCATTTTCCCATGGCAAGGAGACACTCATTTTCTGTGAGAAAATGCATTTAAAAGGAGGAATTTCATCAGAAACACTAAAAATACATATTGTACGTGCCTGAAGACGCACAGAACCTTGAAATAAAAGGTTTCGCACCAAAAAACACATGGGTGAAAGCCCTATTTTAAGGCTCTGAGTGTTTGCAGACATGTACAACAGGTATGTTTAGATTATAACGTTTTTAATGAAATCATGTTTCTCTCGACGAGAAAATGCGTTTAAAGCAAAAAAAAGGATTCACTCTGCCTGGCATTGGACCAAGCTACCAACACCCTAAACAATGATCAGAACTGGTGAAATTACACTATGACATTGGGAGAAAACACATAACTCTTAAGGATGTTTTGCAGACTTGTTCAATAGATTCATTATCTTTTGTTTTGGATGAAATTGTGCTCTTCTTGTCGAGAAAATGCGTTTAACGCAATAAAAAGATTTAGTGCTTTACGCACATGGACTAGGTTACCAAATTTAAAAAATGTGAAATAATGAAGCCGGGAGTCGTTTTTATTGTTTACAAACACATTTCCTTGACCAGATTATGACTTTTTAAAAACAGTCATTTTCCCATGGCAAGGAGACACTCATTTTCTGTGAGAAAATCATTTAGAAGGAGGAATTTCATCAACGCTAAAAATACATAATGTACGTGTCTGAAAACGCACAGAACATGAAATAGTAGCTTTCTTACCAAGTAAAACATGGTTGAAAAACCTATTTTAACGATCTGAGTGTTTGCAGACATGTACAACAGTTATTCTTAAACTATAACGTTTTCAATGAAATCATGTTTCTCATGAGGAGATAAACCGTTTAAAGCAATAAAAACGATTCACTGTGTCTGGCATTTTGACCAAGCCACCAACTAGCTAAACAATGATCAGAACTGGTGCAATTACACTTTGACATTGGGTGAAAACACGTAACTCTTAAGGATGTGTTGCAGACTTGTTCAATAGATTCATTTTCTTTTGTTTTTGATGAAATTGTGCTTTTCATGTCGAGAAAATGCGTTTAACGCAATGAAAAGATTTAGTGCTTTACGCACATGGACTAGGTTACCAAATTTAAAAAATGTGAAATAATGAAGCCGGGAGTCGTTTTTATTGTTTACAAACACATTTCCTTGACCAGATTATGCCTTTTTAAAAACAGTCATTTTCCCATGGCAAGGAGACACTCATTTTCTGTGAGAAAATGCATTTAAAAGGAGGAATTTCATCAGAAAAACTAAAAATACATATTGTACGTGCCTGAAGACGCACAGAACCTTGAAATAAAAGGTTTCGCCCCAAAAACACATGGGTGAAAGCCCTATTTTAAGGCTCTGAGTGTTTACAGATATGTACAACAGGTATGTTTAAATTCTAACGTTTTTAATGAAATCATGTTTCTCTCGACGAGAAAATGCGTTTAAAACAAAAAAAAGGATTCACTCTATCTGGCATTGGACCAAGCTACCAAAACCCTAAACAATGATCAGAACTGGTGAAATTACACTTTGACATTGGGAGAAAACACATAACTCTTAAGGATGTGTTGCAGACTTGTTCAATAGATTCATTATCTTTTGTTTTGGATGAAATTGTGCTCTTCTTGTCGAGAAAATGCGTTTAACGCAATAAAAAGATTTAGTGCTTTACGCACATGGACTAGGTTACCAAATTTAAAAAATGTGAAATAATGAAGCCGGGAGTCGTTTTTATTGTTTACAAACACATTTCCTTGACCAGATTATGACTTTTTAAAAACAGTCATTTTCCCATGGCAAGGAGACACTCATTTTCTGTGAGAAAATGCATTTAAAAGGAGGAATTTCATCAGAAACACTAAAAATACATATTGTACGTGCCTGAAGACGCACAGAACCTTGAAATAAAAGGTTTCGCACCAAGAAACACATGGGTGAAAGCCCTATTTTAAGGCTCTGAGTGTTTGCAGACATGTACAACAGGTATGTTTACATTATAACGTTTTTAATGAAATCATGTTTCTCTCGACGAGAAAATGCGTTTAAAGCAATAAAAAGGATTCACTCTGTCTGGCATTGGACCAAGCTACCAACAACCTAAACAATGATCAGAACTGGTGCAATTACACTTTGACATTGGGTGAAAACACGTAACTCTTAAGGATGTGTTGCAGACTTGTTCAATAGATTCATTATCTTTTGTTTTTGATGAAATTGTGCTCTTCTTGTCGAGAAAATGCGTTTAACGCGATAAAACGATTTACTTCTTTACGCACATGGACTAGGTTACCAAATTTAAAAAATGTGAAATAATAAAGCCGGGAGTCGTTTTTATTGTTTAAAAACACATTTCCTTGACCAGATTATGCCTTTTTAAAAACAGTCATTTTCCCAGGGCAAGGAGACACTCATTTTCTGTGAGAAAATGCATTTAAAAGGAGGAATTTCATCAGAAACACTAAAAATACATATTGTACGTGCCTGAAGACGCACAGAACCTTGAAATAAAAGGTTTCGCCCCAAAAACACATGGGTGAAAGCCCTATTTTAAGGCTCTGAGTGTTTGCAGTCATGTACAACAGGTATGTTTACATTATAACGTTTTTAATGAAATCATGTTTCTCTCGACGAGAAAATGCGTTTAAAGCAATAAAAAGGATTCACTCTGTCTGGCATTGGACCAAGCTACCAACACCCTAAACAATGATCAGAACTGGTGAAATTACACTTTGACATTGGGAGAAAACACGTAACTCTTAAGGATGTGTTGCAGACTTGTTCAATAGATTCATTTTCTTTTGTTTTTGATGAAATTGTGCTTTTCATGTCGAGAAAATGCGTTTAACGCAATGAAAAGATTTAGTGCTTTACGCACATGGACTAGGTTACCAAATTTAAAAAATGTGAAATAATGAAGCCGGGAGTCGTTTTTATTGTTTACAAACACATTTCCTTGACCAGATTATGCCTTTTTAAAAACAGTCATTTTCCCATGGCAAGGAGACACTCATTTTCTGTGAGAAAATGCATTTAAAAGGAGGAATTTCATCAGAAACACTAAAAATACATATTGTACGTGCCTGAAGACGCACAGAACCTTGAAATAAAAGGTTTCGCACCAAAAAACACATGGGTGAAAGCCCTATTTTAAGGCTCTGAGTGTTTGCAGACATGTACAACAAGTATGTTTACATTATAACGTTTTTAATGAAATCATGTTTCTCTAGACGAGAAAATGCGTTTAAAGCAATAAAAACGATTCACTCTGTCTGGCATTGGACCAAGCTACCAACACCCTAAACAATGATCAGAACTGGTGAAATTACACTTTGACATTGGGAGAAAACACGTAACTCTTAAGGATGTGTTGCAGACTTTTTCAACAGATTCATTATCTTTTGTTTTGGATGAAATTGTGCTCTTCTTGTCGAAAAAATGCGTTTAACTCAATAAAAAGATTTAGTGCTTTACGCACATGGACTAGGTTACCAAATTTAAAAAATGTGAAATAATGAAGCCGGGAGTCGTTTTTATTGTTTACAAACACATTTCCTTGACCAGATTATGACTTTTTAAAAACAGTCATTTTCCCATGGCAAGGAGACACTCATTTTCTGTGAGAAAATCATTTAAAAGGAGGAATTTCATCAACGCTAAAAATACATAATGTACGTGTCTGAAAACGCACAGAACATGAAATAGTAGCTTTCTTACCAAGAAACACATGGTTGAAAAACCTATTTTAACGATCTGAGTGTTTGCAGACATGTACAACAGTTATTCTTAAACTATAACGTTTTCAATGAAATCATGTTTCTCATGAGGAGATAAACCGTTTAAAGCAATAAAAACGATTCACTGTGTCTGGCATTTTGACCAAGCCACCAACTAGCTAAACAATGATCAGAACTGATGCAATCACACATTGACATTGGGTGAAAACACGTAACTCTTAAGGATGTGTTGCAGACTTGTTCAATAGATTCATTTTCTTTTGTTTTTGATGAAATTGTGCTTTTCATGTCGAGAAAATGCGTTTAACGCAATAAAAAGATTTAGTGCTTTACGCACATGGAATAGGTTACCAAATTTAAAAAAATGTGAAATAATGAAGGCGGGAGTCGTTTTTATTGTTTACAAACACATTTCCTTGACCAGATTATGCCTTTTTAAAAACAGTCATTTTCCCATGGTAAGGAGACACTCATTTTCTGTGAGAAAATGCATTTAAAAGGAGGAATTTCATCAGAAACACTAAAAATACATATTGTACGTGCCTGAAGACGCACAGAACCTTGAAATAAAAGGTTTCGCACCAAAAACACATGGGTGAAAGCCCTATTTTAAGGCTCTGAGTGTTTGCAGATATGTACAACAGGTATGTTTAAATTATAACGTTTTTAATGAAATCATGTTTCTCTCGACGAGAAAATGCGTTTAAAGCAAAAAAAAGGATTCACTCTGCCTGGCATTGGACCAAGCTACCAACATCCTAAACAATGATCAGAACTGGTTAAATTACACTATGACATTGGGAGAAAACACATAACTCTTAAGGATGTTTTGCAGACTTGTTCAATAGATTCATTATCTTTTGTTTTGGATGAAATTGTGCTCTTCTTGTCGAGAAAATGCGTTTAACGCAATAAAAAGATTTAGTGCTTTACGCACATGGACTAGGTTACCAAATTTAAAAAATGTGAAATAATGAAGCCGGGAGTCGTTTTTATTGTTTACAAACACATTTCCTTGACCAGATTATGACTTTTTAAAAACAGTCATTTTCCCATGGCAAGGAGACACTCATTTTCTGTGAGAAAATCATTTAAAAGGAGGAATTTCATCAACGCTAAAAATACATAATGTAGGGTCTGAAAACGCACAGAACCTTGAAATAGTAGCTTTCTTACCAAGAAACACATGGTTGAAAAACCTATTTTAACGATCTGAGTGTTTGCAGACATGTACAACAGTTATTCTTAAACTATAACGTTTTCAATGAAATCATGTTTCTCATGAGGAGATAAACCGTTTAAAGCAATAAAAACGATTCACTGTGTCTGGCATTTTGACCAAGCCACCAACTAGCCAAACAATGATCAGAACTGGTGCAATTAGACATTGACATTGGGTGAAAACACGTAACTCTTAAGGATGTGTTGCAGACTTGTTCAATAGATTCCTTTTCTTTTGTTTTTGATGAAATTGTGCTTTTCATGTCGAGAAAATGCGTTTAACGCAATAAAAAGGTTTAGTGCTTTACGCACATGGACTAGGTTACCAAATTTAAAAAAATGTGAAATAATGAAGCCGGGAGTCGTTTTTATTGTTTACAAACACATTTCCTTGACCAGATTATGCCTTTTAGAAACAGTCATTTTCCCATGGCAAGGAGACACTCATTTTCTGTGAGAAAATGCATTTAAAAGGAGGAATTTCATCAGAAACACTAAAAATACATATTGTACGTGCCCTGAAGACGCACAGAACCTTGAAATAAAAGGTTTCGCACCAAAAAACACATGGGTGAAAGCCCTATTTTTAGGCTCTGAGTGTTTGCAGACATGTACAACAGGTATGTTTACATTATAACGTTTTTAATGAAATCATGTTTCTCTCGACGAGAAAATGCGTTTAAAGCAAAAAAAAGGATTCACTCTGTCTGGCATTGGACCAAGCTACCAACACCCTAAACAATGATCAGAACTGGTGAAATTACACTTTGACATTGGGAGAAAACACATAACTCTTAAGGATGTGTTGCAGACTTGTTCAATAGATTCATTATCTTTTGTTTTGGATGAAATTGTGCTCTTCTTGTCGAGAAAATGCGTTTAACGCAATAAAAAGATTTAGTGCTTTACGCACATGGACTAGGTTACCAAATTTAAAAAATGTGAAATAATGAAGCCGGGAGTCGTTTTTATTGTTTACAAACACATTTCCTTGACCAGATTATGCCTTTTTAAAAACAGTCATTTTCCCATGGCAAGGAGACACTCATTTTCTGTGAGAAAATGCATTTAAAAGGAGGAATTTCATCAGAAACACTAAAAATACATATTGTACGTGCCTGAAGACGCACAGAACCTTGAAATAAAAGGTTTCGCCCCAAAAACACATGGGTGAAAGCCCTATTTTAAGGCTCTGAGTGTTTGCAGACATGTACAACAGGTATGTTTACATTATAACGTTTTTAATGAAATCATGTTTCTCTCGACGAGAAAATGCGTTTAAAGCAAAAAAAAGGATTCACTCTGTCTGGCATTGGACCAAGCTACCAACACCCTAAACAATGATCAGAACTGGTGAAATTACACTTTGACATTGGGAGAAAACACATAACTCTTAAGGATGTGTTGCAGACTTGTTCAATAGATTCATTATCTTTTGTTTTGGATGAAATTGTGCTCTTCTTGTCGAGAAAATGCGTTTAACGCAATAAAAAGATTTAGTGCTTTACGCACATGGACTAGGTTACCAAATTTAAAAAATGTGAAATAATGAAGCCGGGAGTCGTTTTTATTGTTTACAAACACATTTCCTTGACCAGAGTATGCCTTTTTAAAAACAGTCATTTTCCCATGGCAAGGAGACACTCATTTTCTGTGAGAAAATGCATTTAAAAGGAGGAATTTCATCAGAAACACTAAAAATACATATTGTACGTGCCTGAAGACGCACAGAACCTTGAAATAAAAGGTTTCGCACCAAAAAACACATGGGTGAAAGCCCTATTTTAAGGCTCTGAGTGTTTGCAGACATGTACAACAGTTATTCTTAAACTATAACGTTTTCAATGAAATCATGTTTCTCATGAGGAGATAAACCGTTTAAAGCAATAAAAACGATTCACTGTGTCTGGCATTTTGACCAAGCCACCAACTAGCTAAACAATGATCAGAACTGGTGCAATTACACTTTGACATTGGGTGAAAACACGTAACTCTTAAGGATGTGTTGCAGACTTGTTCAATAGATTCATTTTCTTTTGTTTTTGATGAAATTGTGCTTTTCATGTCGAGAAAATGCGTTTAACGCAATGAAAAGATTTAGTGCTTTACGCACATGGACTAGGTTACCAAATTTAAAAAATGTGAAATAATGAAGCCGGGAGTCGTTTTTATTGTTTACAAACACATTTCCTTGACCAGATTATGCCTTTTTAAAAACAGTCATTTTCCCATGGCAAGGAGACACTCATTTTCTGTGAGAAAATTTCTTTTAAAAGGAGGAATTTCATCAGAAAAACTAAAAATACATATTGTACGTGCCTGAAGACGCACAGAACCTTGAAATAAAAGGTTTCGCCCCAAAAACACATGGGTGAAAGCCCTATTTTAAGGCTCTGAGTGTTTACAGATATGTACAACAGGTATGTTTAAATTCTAACGTTTTTAATGAAATCATGTTTCTCTCGACGAGAAAATGCGTTTAAAGCAAAAAAAAGGATTCACTCTGTCTGGCATTGGACCAAGCTACCAAAACCCTAAACAATGATCAGAACTGGTGAAATTACACTTTGACATTGGGAGAAAACACATAACTCTTAAGGATGTGTTGCAGACTTGTTCAATAGATTCATTATCTTTTGTTTTGGATGAAATTGTGCTCTTCTTGTCGAGAAAATGCGTTTAACGCAATAAAAAGATTTAGTGCTTTACGCACATGGACTAGGTTACCAAATTTAAAAAATGTGAAATAATGAAGCCGGGAGTCGTTTTTATTGTTTACAAACACATTTCCTTGACCAGATTATGCCTTTTTAAAAACAGTCATTTTCCCATGGCAAGGAGACACTCATTTTCTGTGAGAAAATGCATTTAAAAGGAGGAATTTCATCAGAAACACTAAAAATACATATTGTACGTGCCTGAAGACGCACAGAACCTTGAAATAAAAGGTTTCGCACCAAGAAACACATGGGTGAAAGCCCTATTTTAAGGCTCTGAGTGTTTGCAGACATGTACAACAGGTATGTTTACATTATAACGTTTTTAATGAAATCATGTTTCTCTCGACGAGAAAATGCGTTTAAAGCAATAAAAAGGATTCACTCTGTCTGGCATTGGACCAAGCTACCAACACCCTAAACAATGATCAGAACTGGTGAAATTACACTTTGACATTGGGAGAAAACACGTAACTCTTAAGGATGTGTTGCAGACTTTTTCAACAGATTCATTATCTTTTGTTTTGGATGAAATTGTGCTCTTCTTGTCGAGAAAATGCGTTTAACGCAATAAAAAGATTTAGTGCTTTACGCACATGGACTAGGTTACCAAATTTAAAAAATGTGAAATAATGAAGCCGGGAGTCGTTTTTATTGTTTACAAACACATTTCCTTGACCAGATTATGACTTTTTAAAAACAGTCATTTTCCCATGGCAAGGAGACACTCATTTTCTGTGAGAAAATCATTTAAAAGGAGGAATTTCATCAACGCTAAAAATACATAATGTACGTGTCTGAAAACGCACAGAACATGAAATAGTAGCTTTCTTACCAAGAAACACATGGTTGAAAAACCTATTTTAACGATCTGAGTGTTTGCAGACATGTACAACAGTTATTCTTAAACTATAACGTTTTCAATGAAATCATGTTTCTCATGAGGAGATAAACCGTTTAAAGCAATAAAAACGATTCACTGTGTCTGGCATTTTGACCAAGCCACCAACTAGCTAAACAATGATCAGAACTGATGCAATTACACATTGACATTGGGTGAAAACACGTAACTCTTAAGGATGTGTTGCAGACTTGTTCAATAGATTCATTTTCTTTTGTTTTTGATGAAATTGTGCTTTTCATGTCGAGAAAATGCGTTTAACGCAATAAAAAGATTTAGTGCTTTACGCACATGGAATAGGTTACCAAATTTAAAAAAATGTGAAATAATGAAGGCGGGAGTCGTTTTTATTGTTTACAAACACATTTCCTTGACCAGATTATGCCTTTTTAAAAACAGTCATTTTCCCATGGTAAGGAGACACTCATTTTCTGTGAGAAAATGCATTTAAAAGGAGGAATTTCATCAGAAACACTAAAAATACATATTGTACGTGCCTGAAGACGCACAGAACCTTGAAATAAAAGGTTTCGCACCAAAAACACATGGGTGAAAGCCCTATTTTAAGGCTCTGAGTGTTTGCAGATATGTACAACAGGTATGTTTAAATTATAACGTTTTTAATGAAATCATGTTTCTCTCGACGAGAAAATGCGTTTAAAGCAAAAAAAAGGATTCACTCTGCCTGGCATTGGACCAAGCTACCAACATCCTAAACAATGATCAGAACTGGTTAAATTACACTATGACATTGGGAGAAAACACATAACTCTTAAGGATGTTTTGCAGACTTGTTCAATAGATTCATTATCTTTTGTTTTGGATGAAATTGTGCTCTTCTTGTCGAGAAAATGCGTTTAACGCAATAAACAGATTTAGTGCTTTACGCACATGGACTAGGTTACCAAATTTAAAAAATGTGAAATAATGAAGGCGGGAGTCGTTTTTATTGTTTACAAACACATTTCCTTGACCAGATTATGACTTTTTAAAAACAGTCATTTTCCCATGGCAAGGAGACACTCATTTTCTGTGAGAAAATCATTTAAAAGGAGGAATTTCATCAACGCTAAAAATACATAATGTAGGGTCTGAAAACGCACAGAACCTTGAAATAGTAGCTTTCTTACCAAGAAACACATGGTTGAAAAACCTATTTTAACGATCTGAGTGTTTGCAGACATGTACAACAGTTATTCTTAAACTATAACGTTTTCAATGAAATCATGTTTCTCATGAGGAGATAAACCGTTTAAAGCAATAAAAACGATTCACTGTGTCTGGCATTTTGACCAAGCCACCAACTAGCTAAACAATGATCAGAACTGGTGCAATTAGACATTGACATTGGGTGAAAACACGTAACTCTTAAGGATGTGTTGCAGACTTGTTCAATAGATTCCTTTTCTTTTGTTTTTGATGAAATTGTGCTTTTCATGTCGAGAAAATGCGTTTAACGCAATAAAAAGATTTAGTGCTTTACGCACATGGACTAGGTTACCAAATTTAAAAAAATGTGAAATAATGAAGCCGGGAGTCGTTTTTATTGTTTACAAACACATTTCCTTGACCAGATTATGCCTTTTAGAAACAGTCATTTTCCCATGGCAAGGAGACACTCATTTTCTGTGAGAAAATGCATTTAAAAGGAGGAATTTCATCAGAAACACTAAAAATACATATTGTACGTGCCTGAAGACGCACAGAACCTTGAAATAAAAGGTTTCGCACCAAAAAACACATGGGTGAAAGCCCTATTTTTAGGCTCTGAGTGTTTGCAGACATGTACAACAGGTATGTTTACATTATAACGTTTTTAATGAAATCATGTTTCTCTCGACGAGAAAATGCGTTTAAAGCAAAAAAAAGGATTCACTCTGTCTGGCATTGGACCAAGCTACCAACACCCTAAACAATGATCAGAACTGGTGAAATTACACTTTGACATTGGGAGAAAACACATAACTCTTAAGGATGTGTTGCAGACTTGTTCAATAGATTCATTATCTTTTGTTTTGGATGAAATTGTGCTCTTCTTGTCGAGAAAATGCGTTTAACGCAATAAAAAGATTTAGTGCTTTACGCACATGGACTAGGTTACCAAATTTAAAAAATGTGAAATAATGAAGCCGGGAGTCGTTTTTATTGTTTACAAACACATTTCCTTGACCAGATTATGCCTTTTTAAAAACAGTCATTTTCCCATGGCAAGGAGACACTCATTTTCTGTGAGAAAATGCATTTAAAAGGAGGAATTTCATCAGAAACACTAAAAATACATATTGTACGTGCCTGAAGACGCACAGAACCTTGAAATAAAAGGTTTCGCACCAAGAAACACATGGGTGAAAGCCCTATTTTAAGGCTCTGAGTGTTTGCAGACATGTACAACAGGTATGTTTACATTATAACGTTTTTAATGAAATCATGTTTCTCTCGACGAGAAAATGCGTTTAAAGCAAAAAAAAGGATTCACTCTGTCTGGCATTGGACCAAGCTACCAACAACCTAAACAATGATCAGAACTGGTGCAATTACACTTTGACATTGGGTGAAAACACGTAACTCTTAAGGATGTGTTGCAGACTTGTTCAATAGATTCATTATCTTTTGTTTTTGATGAAATTGTGCTCTTCTTGTCGAGAAAATGCGTTTAACGCGATAAAACGATTTACTTCTTTACGCACATGGACTAGGTTACCAAATTTAAAAAATGTGAAATAATAAAGCCGGGAGTCGTTTTTATTGTTTACAAACACATTTCCTTGACCAGATTATGCCTTTTTAAAAACAGTCATTTTCCCATGGCAAGGAGACACTCATTTTCTGTGAGAAAATGCATTTAAAAGGAGGAATTTCATCAGAAACACTAAAAATACATATTGTACGTGCCTGAAGACGCACAGAACCTTGAAATAAAAGGTTTCGCCCCAAAAACACATGGGTGAAAGCCCTATTTTAAGGCTCTGAGTGTTTGCAGTCATGTACAACAGGTATGTTTACATTATAACGTTTTTAATGAAATCATGTTTCTCTCGACGAGAAAATGCGTTTAAAGCAATAAAAAGGATTCACTCTGTCTGGCATTGGACCAAGCTACCAACACCCTAAACAATGATCAGAACTGGTGAAATTACACTTTGACATTGGGAGAAAACACGTAACTCTTAAGGATGTGTTGCAGACTTGTTCAATAGATTCATTTTCTTTTGTTTTTGATGAAATTGTGCTTTTCATGTCGAGAAAATGCGTTTAACGCAATGAAAAGATTTAGTGCTTTACGCACATGGACTAGGTTACCAAATTTAAAAAATGTGAAATAATGAAGCCGGGAGTCGTTTTTATTGTTTACAAACACATTTCCTTGACCAGATTATGCCTTTTTAAAAACAGTCATTTTCCCATGGCAAGGAGACACTCATTTTCTGTGAGAAAATGCATTTAAAAGGAGGAATTTCATCAGAAACACTAAAAATACATATTGTACGTGCCTGAAGACGCACAGAACCTTGAAATAAAAGGTTTCGCACCAAAAAACACATGGGTGAAAGCCCTATTTTAAGGCTCTGAGTGTTTGCAGACATGTACAACAGGTATGTTTACATTATAACGTTTTTAATGAAATCATGTTTCTCTCGACGAGAAAATGCGTTTAAAGCAATAAAAAGGATTCACTCTGTCTGGCATTGGACCAAGCTACCAACACCCTAAACAATGATCAGAACTGGTGAAATTACACTTTGACATTGGGAGAAAACACGTAACTCTTAAGGATGTGTTGCAGACTTTTTCAACAGATTCATTATCTTTTGTTTTGGATGAAATTGTGCTCTTCTTGTCGAGAAAATGCGTTTAACGCAATAAAAAGATTTAGTGCTTTACGCACATGGACTAGGTTACCAAATTTAAAAAATGTGAAATAATGAAGCCGGGAGTCGTTTTTATTGTTTACAAACACATTTCCTTGACCAGATTATGACTTTTTAAAAACAGTCATTTTCCCATGGCAAGGAGACACTCATTTTCTGTGAGAAAATCATTTAAAAGGAGGAATTTCATCAACGCTAAAAATACATAATGTACGTGTCTGAAAACGCACAGAACATGAAATAGTAGCTTTCTTACCAAGAAACACATGGTTGAAAAACCTATTTTAACGATCTGAGTGTTTGCAGACATGTACAACAGTTATTCTTAAACTATAACGTTTTCAATGAAATCATGTTTCTCATGAGGAGATAAACCGTTTAAAGCAATAAAAACGATTCACTGTGTCTGGCATTTTGACCAAGCCACCAACTAGCTAAACAATGATCAGAACTGATGCAATTACACATTGACATTGGGTGAAAACACGTAACTCTTAAGGATGTGTTGCAGACTTGTTCAATAGATTCATTTTCTTTTGTTTTTGATGAAATTGTGCTTTTCATGTCGAGAAAATGCGTTTAACGCAATAAAAAGATTTAGTGCTTTACGCACATGGAATAGGTTACCAAATTTAAAAAAATGTGAAATAATGAAGGCGGGAGTCGTTTTTATTGTTTACAAACACATTTCCTTGACCAGATTATGCCTTTTTAAAAACAGTCATTTTCCCATGGTAAGGAGACACTCATTTTCTGTGAGAAAATGCATTTAAAAGGAGGAATTTCATCAGAAACACTAAAAATACATATTGTACGTGCCTGAAGACGCACAGAACCTTGAAATAAAAGGTTTCGCACCAAAAACACATGGGTGAAAGCCCTATTTTAAGGCTCTGAGTGTTTGCAGATATGTACAACAGGTATGTTTAAATTATAACGTTTTTAATGAAATCATGTTTCTCTCGACGAGAAAATGCGTTTAAAGCAAAAAAAAGGATTCACTCTGCCTGGCATTGGACCAAGCTACCAACATCCTAAACAATGATCAGAACTGGTTAAATTACACTATGACATTGGGAGAAAACACATAACTCTTAAGGATGTTTTGCAGACTTGTTCAATAGATTCATTATCTTTTGTTTTGGATGAAATTGTGCTCTTCTTGTCGAGAAAATGCGTTTAACGCAATAAACAGATTTAGTGCTTTACGCACATGGACTAGGTTACCAAATTTAAAAAATGTGAAATAATGAAGGCGGGAGTCGTTTTTATTGTTTACAAACACATTTCCTTGACCAGATTATGACTTTTTAAAAACAGTCATTTTCCCATGGCAAGGAGACACTCATTTTCTGTGAGAAAATCATTTAAAAGGAGGAATTTCATCAACGCTAAAAATACATAATGTAGGGTCTGAAAACGCACAGAACCTTGAAATAGTAGCTTTCTTACCAAGAAACACATGGTTGAAAAACCTATTTTAACGATCTGAGTGTTTGCAGACATGTACAACAGTTATTCTTAAACTATAACGTTTTCAATGAAATCATGTTTCTCATGAGGAGATAAACCGTTTAAAGCAATAAAAACGATTCACTGTGTCTGGCATTTTGACCAAGCCACCAACTAGCTAAACAATGATCAGAACTGGTGCAATTAGACATTGACATTGGGTGAAAACACGTAACTCTTAAGGATGTGTTGCAGACTTGTTCAATAGATTCCTTTTCTTTTGTTTTTGATGAAATTGTGCTTTTCATGTCGAGAAAATGCGTTTAACGCAATAAAAAGATTTAGTGCTTTACGCACATGGACTAGGTTACCAAATTTAAAAAAATGTGAAATAATGAAGCCGGGAGTCGTTTTTATTGTTTACAAACACATTTCCTTGACCAGATTATGCCTTTTAGAAACAGTCATTTTCCCATGGCAAGGAGACACTCATTTTCTGTGAGAAAATGCATTTAAAAGGAGGAATTTCATCAGAAACACTAAAAATACATATTGTACGTGCCTGAAGACGCACAGAACCTTGAAATAAAAGGTTTCGCACCAAAAAACACATGGGTGAAAGCCCTATTTTTAGGCTCTGAGTGTTTGCAGACATGTACAACAGGTATGTTTACATTATAACGTTTTTAATGAAATCATGTTTCTCTCGACGAGAAAATGCGTTTAAAGCAAAAAAAAGGATTCACTCTGTCTGGCATTGGACCAAGCTACCAACACCCTAAACAATGATCAGAACTGGTGAAATTACACTTTGACATTGGGAGAAAACACATAACTCTTAAGGATGTGTTGCAGACTTGTTCAATAGATTCATTATCTTTTGTTTTGGATGAAATTGTGCTCTTCTTGTCGAGAAAATGCGTTTAACGCAATAAAAAGATTTAGTGCTTTACGCACATGGACTAGGTTACCAAATTTAAAAAATGTGAAATAATGAAGCCGGGAGTCGTTTTTATTGTTTACAAACACATTTCCTTGACCAGATTATGCCTTTTTAAAAACAGTCATTTTCCCATGGCAAGGAGACACTCATTTTCTGTGAGAAAATGCATTTAAAAGGAGGAATTTCATCAGAAACACTAAAAATACATATTGTACGTGCCTGAAGACGCACAGAACCTTGAAATAAAAGGTTTCGCACCAAAAAACACATGGGTGAAAGCCCTATTTTAAGGCTCTGAGTGTTTGCAGACATGTACAACAGGTATGTTTACATTATAACGTTTTTAATGAAATCATGTTTCTCTCGACGAGAAAATGCGTTTAAAGCAAAAAAAAGGATTCACTCTGTCTGGCATTGGACCAAGCTACCAACACCCTAAACAATGATCAGAACTGGTGAAATTACACTTTGACATTGGGAGAAAACACATAACTCTTAAGGATGTGTTGCAGACTTGTTCAATAGATTCATTATCTTTTGTTTTGGATGAAATTGTGCTCTTCTTGTCGAGAAAATGCGTTTAACGCAATAAAAAGATTTAGTGCTTTACGCACATGGACTAGGTTACCAAATTTAAAAAATGTGAAATAATGAAGCCGGGAGTCGTTTTTATTGTTTACAAACACATTTCCTTGACCAGAGTATGCCTTTTTAAAAACAGTCATTTTCCCATGGCAAGGAGACACTCATTTTCTGTGAGAAAATGCATTTAAAAGGAGGAATTTCATCAGAAACACTAAAAATACATATTGTACGTGCCTGAAGACGCACAGAACCTTGAAATAAAAGGTTTCGCACCAAAAAACACATGGGTGAAAGCCCTATTTTAAGGCTCTGAGTGTTTGCAGACATGTACTACAGTTATTCTTAAACTATAACGTTTTCAATGAAATCATGTTTCTCATGAGGAGATAAACCGTTTAAAGCAATAAAAACGATTCACTGTGTCTGGCATTTTGACCAAGCCACCAACTAGCTAAACAATGATCAGAACTGGTGCAATTACACTTTGACATTGGGTGAAAACACGTAACTCTTAAGGATGTGTTGCAGACTTGTTCAATAGATTCATTTTCTTTTGTTTTTGATGAAATTGTGCTTTTCATGTCGAGAAAATGCGTTTAACGCAATGAAAAGATTTAGTGCTTTACGCACATGGACTAGGTTACCAAATTTAAAAAATGTGAAATAATGAAGCCGGGAGTCGTTTTTATTGTTTACAAACACATTTCCTTGACCAGATTATGCCTTTTTAAAAACAGTCATTTTCCCATGGCAAGGAGACACTCATTTTCTGTGAGAAAATTTCTTTTAAAAGGAGGAATTTCATCAGAAAAACTAAAAATACATATTGTACGTGCCTGAAGACGCACAGAACCTTGAAATAAAAGGTTTCGCACCAAAAAACACATGGGTGAAAGCCCTATTTTAAGGCTCTGAGTGTTTGCAGACATGTACAACAGGTATGTTTACATTATAACGTTTTTAATGAAATCATGTTTCTCTCGACGAGAAAATGCGTTTAAAGCAATAAAAAGGATTCACTCTGTCTGGCATTGGACCAAGCTACCAACACCCTAAACAATGATCAGAACTGGTGAAATTACACTTTGACATTGGGAGAAAACACGTAACTCTTAAGGATGTGTTGCAGACTTGTTCAACAGATTCATTATCTTTTGTTTTGGATGAAATTGTGCTCTTCTTGTCGAGAAAATGCGTTTAACGCAATAAAAAGATTTAGTGCTTTACGCACATGGACTAGGTTACCAAATTTAAAAAATGTGAAATAATGAAGCCGGGAGTCGTTTTTATTGTTTACAAACACATTTCCTTGACCAGATTATGACTTTTTAAAAACAGTCATTTTCCCATGGCAAGGAGACACTCATTTTCTGTGAGAAAATGCATTTAAAAGGAGGAATTTCATCAGAAACACTAAAAATACATATTGTACGTGCCTGAAGACGCACAGAACCTTGAAATAAAAGGTTTCGCCCCAAAAACACATGGGTGAAAGCCCTATTTTAAGGCTCTGAGTGTTTGCAGTCATGTACAACAGGTATGTTTACATTATAACGTTTTTAATGAAATCATGTTTCTCTCGACGAGAAAATGCGTTTAAAGCAATAAAAAGGATTCACTCTGTCTGGCATTGGACCAAGCTACCAACACCCTAAACAATGATCAGAACTGGTGAAATTACACTTTGACATTGGGAGAAAACACGTAACTCTTAAGGATGTGTTGCAGACTTGTTCAATAGATTCATTTTCTTTTGTTTTTGATGAAATTGTGCTTTTCATGTCGAGAAAATGCGTTTAACGCAATGAAAAGATTTAGTGCTTTACGCACATGGACTAGGTTACCAAATTTAAAAAATGTGAAATAATGAAGCCGGGAGTCGTTTTTATTGTTTACAAACACATTTCCTTGACCAGATTATGCCTTTTTAAAAACAGTCATTTTCCCATGGCAAGGAGACACTCATTTTCTGTGAGAAAATGCATTTAAAAGGAGGAATTTCATCAGAAACACTAAAAATACATATTGTACGTGCCTGAAGACGCACAGAACCTTGAAATAAAAGGTTTCGCACCAAAAAACACATGGGTGAAAGCCCTATTTTAAGGCTCTGAGTGTTTGCAGACATGTACAACAGGTATGTTTACATTATAACGTTTTTAATGAAATCATGTTTCTCTCGACGAGAAAATGCGTTTAAAGCAATAAAAAGGATTCACTCTGTCTGGCATTGGACCAAGCTACCAACACCCTAAACAATGATCAGAACTGGTGAAATTACACTTTGACATTGGGAGAAAACACGTAACTCTTAAGGATGTGTTGCAGACTTTTTCAACAGATTCATTATCTTTTGTTTTGGATGAAATTGTGCTCTTCTTGTCGAGAAAATGCGTTTAACGCAATAAAAAGATTTAGTGCTTTACGCACATGGACTAGGTTACCAAATTTAAAAAATGTGAAATAATGAAGCCGGGAGTCGTTTTTATTGTTTACAAACACATTTCCTTGACCAGATTATGACTTTTTAAAAACAGTCATTTTCCCATGGCAAGGAGACACTCATTTTCTGTGAGAAAATCATTTAAAAGGAGGAATTTCATCAACGCTAAAAATACATAATGTACGTGTCTGAAAACGCACAGAACATGAAATAGTAGCTTTCTTACCAAGAAACACATGGTTGAAAAACCTATTTTAACGATCTGAGTGTTTGCAGACATGTACAACAGTTATTCTTAAACTATAACGTTTTCAATGAAATCATGTTTCTCATGAGGAGATAAACCGTTTAAAGCAATAAAAACGATTCACTGTGTCTGGCATTTTGACCAAGCCACCAACTAGCTAAACAATGATCAGAACTGATGCAATTACACATTGACATTGGGTGAAAACACGTAACTCTTAAGGATGTGTTGCAGACTTGTTCAATAGATTCATTTTCTTTTGTTTTTGATGAAATTGTGCTTTTCATGTCGAGAAAATGCGTTTAACGCAATAAAAAGATTTAGTGCTTTACGCACATGGAATAGGTTACCAAATTTAAAAAAATGTGAAATAATGAAGGCGGGAGTCGTTTTTATTGTTTACAAACACA
Source organism: Lampris incognitus (assembly GCF_029633865.1). Classification (NCBI taxonomy): domain Eukaryota; kingdom Metazoa; phylum Chordata; class Actinopteri; order Lampriformes; family Lampridae; genus Lampris; species Lampris incognitus. Next base: position 55,937,717 of record NC_079217.1, read on the forward strand.
TTTCCTTGACCAGATTATGCCTTTTTAAAAACAGTCATTTTCCCATGGTAAGGAGACACTCATTTTCTGTGAGAAAATGCATTTAAAAGGAGGAATTTCATCAGAAACACTAAAAATACATATTGTACGTGCCTGAAGACGCACAGAACCTTGAAATAAAAGGTTTCGCACCAAAAACACATGGGTGAAAGCCCTATTTTAAGGCTCTGAGTGTTTGCAGATATGTACAACAGGTATGTTTAAATTATAACGTTTTTAATGAAATCATGTTTCTCTCGACGAGAAAATGCGTTTAAAGCAAAAAAAAGGATTCACTCTGCCTGGCATTGGACCAAGCTACCAACATCCTAAACAATGATCAGAACTGGTTAAATTACACTATGACATTGGGAGAAAACACATAACTCTTAAGGATGTTTTGCAGACTTGTTCAATAGATTCATTATCTTTTGTTTTGGATGAAATTGTGCTCTTCTTGTCGAGAAAATGCGTTTAACGCAATAAACAGATTTAGTGCTTTACGCACATGGACTAGGTTACCAAATTTAAAAAATGTGAAATAATGAAGGCGGGAGTCGTTTTTATTGTTTACAAACACATTTCCTTGACCAGATTATGACTTTTTAAAAACAGTCATTTTCCCATGGCAAGGAGACACTCATTTTCTGTGAGAAAATCATTTAAAAGGAGGAATTTCATCAACGCTAAAAATACATAATGTAGGGTCTGAAAACGCACAGAACCTTGAAATAGTAGCTTTCTTACCAAGAAACACATGGTTGAAAAACCTATTTTAACGATCTGAGTGTTTGCAGACATGTACAACAGTTATTCTTAAACTATAACGTTTTCAATGAAATCATGTTTCTCATGAGGAGATAAACCGTTTAAAGCAATAAAAACGATTCACTGTGTCTGGCATTTTGACCAAGCCACCAACTAGCTAAACAATGATCAGAACTGGTGCAATTAGACATTGACATTGGGTGAAAACACGTAACTCTTAAGGATGTGTTGCAGACTTGTTCAATAGATTCCTTTTCTTTTGTTTTTGATGAAATTGTGCTTTTCATGTCGAGAAAATGCGTTTAACGCAATAAAAAGATTTAGTGCTTTACGCACATGGACTAGGTTACCAAATTTAAAAAAATGTGAAATAATGAAGCCGGGAGTCGTTTTTATTGTTTACAAACACATTTCCTTGACCAGATTATGCCTTTTAGAAACAGTCATTTTCCCATGGCAAGGAGACACTCATTTTCTGTGAGAAAATGCATTTAAAAGGAGGAATTTCATCAGAAACACTAAAAATACATGTTGTACGTGCCTGAAGACGCACAGAACCTTGAAATAAAAGGTTTCGCACCAAAAAACACATGGGTGAAAGCCCTATTTTTAGGCTCTGAGTGTTTGCAGACATGTACAACAGGTATGTTTACATTATAACGTTTTTAATGAAATCATGTTTCTCTCGACGAGAAAATGCGTTTAAAGCAAAAAAAAGGATTCACTCTGTCTGGCATTGGACCAAGCTACCAACACCCTAAACAATGATCAGAACTGGTGAAATTACACTTTGACATTGGGAGAAAACACATAACTCTTAAGGATGTGTTGCAGACTTGTTCAATAGATTCATTATCTTTTGTTTTGGATGAAATTGTGCTCTTCTTGTCGAGAAAATGCGTTTAACGCAATAAAAAGATTTAGTGCTTTACGCACATGGACTAGGTTACCAAATTTAAAAAATGTGAAATAATGAAGCCGGGAGTCGTTTTTATTGTTTACAAACACATTTCCTTGACCAGATTATGACTTTTTAAAAACAGTCATTTTCCCATGGCAAGGAGACACTCATTTTCTGTGAGAAAATGCATTTAAAAGGAGGAATTTCATCAGAAACACTAAAAATACATATTGTACGTGCCTGAAGACGCACAGAACCTTGAAATAAAAGGTTTCGCCCCAAAAACACATGGGTGAAAGCCCTATTTTAAGGCTCTGAGTGTTTGCAGTCATGTACAACAGGTATGTTTACATTATAACGTTTTTAATGAAATCATGTTTCTCTCGACGAGAAAATGCGTTTAAAGCAATAAAAAGGATTCACTCTGTCTGGCATTGGACCAAGCTACCAACACCCTAAACAATGATCAGAACTGGTGAAATTACACTTTGACATTGGGAGAAAACACGTAACTCTTAAGGATGTGTTGCAGACTTGTTCAATAGATTCATTTTCTTTTGTTTTGGATGAAATTGTGCTTTTCATGTCGAGAAAATGCGTTTAACGCAATGAAAAGATTTAGTGCTTTACGCACATGGACTAGGTTACCAAATTTAAAAAATGTGAAATAATGAAGCCGGGAGTCGTTTTTATTGTTTACAAACACATTTCCTTGACCAGATTATGCCTTTTTAAAAACAGTCATTTTCCCATGGCAAGGAGACACTCATTTTCTGTGAGAAAATGCATTTAAAAGGAGGAATTTCATCAGAAACACTAAAAATACATATTGTACGTGCCTGAAGACGCACAGAACCTTGAAATAAAAGGTTTCGCACCAAAAAACACATGGGTGAAAGCCCTATTTTAAGGCTCTGAGTGTTTGCAGACATGTACAACAGGTATGTTTACATTATAACGTTTTTAATGAAATCATGTTTCTCTCGACGAGAAAATGCGTTTAAAGCAATAAAAAGGATTCACTCTGTCTGGCATTGGACCAAGCTACCAACACCCTAAACAATGATCAGAACTGGTGAAATTACACTTTGACATTGGGAGAAAACACGTAACTCTTAAGGATGTGTTGCAGACTTTTTCAACAGATTCATTATCTTTTGTTTTGGATGAAATTGTGCTCTTCTTGTCGAGAAAATGCGTTTAACGCAATAAAAAGATTTAGTGCTTTACGCACATGGACTAGGTTACCAAATTTAAAAAATGTGAAATAATGAAGCCGGGAGTCGTTTTTATTGTTTACAAACACATTTCCTTGACCAGATTATGACTTTTTAAAAACAGTCATTTTCCCATGGCAAGGAGACACTCATTTTCTGTGAGAAAATCATTTAAAAGGAGGAATTTCATCAACGCTAAAAATACATAATGTACGTGTCTGAAAACGCACAGAACATGAAATAGTAGCTTTCTTACCAAGAAACACATGGTTGAAAAACCTATTTTAACGATCTGAGTGTTTGCAGACATGTACAACAGTTATTCTTAAACTATAACGTTTTCAATGAAATCATGTTTCTCATGAGGAGATAAACCGTTTAAAGCAATAAAAACGATTCACTGTGTCTGGCATTTTGACCAAGCCACCAACTAGCTAAACAATGATCAGAACTGATGCAATTACACATTGACATTGGGTGAAAACACGTAACTCTTAAGGATGTGTTGCAGACTTGTTCAATAGATTCATTTTCTTTTGTTTTTGATGAAATTGTGCTTTTCATGTCGAGAAAATGCGTTTAACGCAATAAAAAGATTTAGTGCTTTACGCACATGGAATAGGTTACCAAATTTAAAAAAATGTGAAATAATGAAGGCGGGAGTCGTTTTTATTGTTTACAAACACATTTCCTTGACCAGATTATGCCTTTTTAAAAACAGTCATTTTCCCATGGTAAGGAGACACTCATTTTCTGTGAGAAAATGCATTTAAAAGGAGGAATTTCATCAGAAACACTAAAAATACATATTGTACGTGCCTGAAGACGCACAGAACCTTGAAATAAAAGGTTTCGCACCAAAAACACATGGGTGAAAGCCCTATTTTAAGGCTCTGAGTGTTTGCAGATATGTACAACAGGTATGTTTAAATTATAACGTTTTTAATGAAATCATGTTTCTCTCGACGAGAAAATGCGTTTAAAGCAAAAAAAAGGATTCACTCTGCCTGGCATTGGACCAAGCTACCAACATCCTAAACAATGATCAGAACTGGTTAAATTACACTATGACATTGGGAGAAAACACATAACTCTTAAGGATGTTTTGCAGACTTGTTCAATAGATTCATTATCTTTTGTTTTGGATGAAATTGTGCTCTTCTTGTCGAGAAAATGCGTTTAACGCAATAAACAGATTTAGTGCTTTACGCACATGGACTAGGTTACCAAATTTAAAAAATGTGAAATAATGAAGGCGGGAGTCGTTTTTATTGTTTACAAACACATTTCCTTGACCAGATTATGACTTTTTAAAAACAGTCATTTTCCCATGGCAAGGAGACACTCATTTTCTGTGAGAAAATCATTTAAAAGGAGGAATTTCATCAACGCTAAAAATACATAATGTAGGGTCTGAAAACGCACAGAACCTTGAAATAGTAGCTTTCTTACCAAGAAACACATGGTTGAAAAACCTATTTTAACGATCTGAGTGTTTGCAGACATGTACAACAGTTATTCTTAAACTATAACGTTTTCAATGAAATCATGTTTCTCATGAGGAGATAAACCGTTTAAAGCAATAAAAACGATTCACTGTGTCTGGCATTTTGACCAAGCCACCAACTAGCTAAACAATGATCAGAACTGGTGCAATTAGACATTGACATTGGGTGAAAACACGTAACTCTTAAGGATGTGTTGCAGACTTGTTCAATAGATTCCTTTTCTTTTGTTTTTGATGAAATTGTGCTTTTCATGTCGAGAAAATGCGTTTAACGCAATAAAAAGATTTAGTGCTTTACGCACATGGACTAGGTTACCAAATTTAAAAAAATGTGAAATAATGAAGCCGGGAGTCGTTTTTATTGTTTACAAACACATTTCCTTGACCAGATTATGCCTTTTAGAAACAGTCATTTTCCCATGGCAAGGAGACACTCATTTTCTGTGAGAAAATGCATTTAAAAGGAGGAATTTCATCAGAAACACTAAAAATACATGTTGTACGTGCCTGAAGACGCACAGAACCTTGAAATAAAAGGTTTCGCACCAAAAAACACATGGGTGAAAGCCCTATTTTTAGGCTCTGAGTGTTTGCAGACATGTACAACAGGTATGTTTACATTATAACGTTTTTAATGAAATCATGTTTCTCTCGACGAGAAAATGCGTTTAAAGCAAAAAAAAGGATTCACTCTGTCTGGCATTGGACCAAGCTACCAACACCCTAAACAATGATCAGAACTGGTGAAATTACACTTTGACATTGGGAGAAAACACATAACTCTTAAGGATGTGTTGCAGACTTGTTCAATAGATTCATTATCTTTTGTTTTGGATGAAATTGTGCTCTTCTTGTCGAGAAAATGCGTTTAACGCAATAAAAAGATTTAGTGCTTTACGCACATGGACTAGGTTACCAAATTTAAAAAATGTGAAATAATGAAGCCGGGAGTCGTTTTTATTGTTTACAAACACATTTCCTTCACCAGATTATGCCTTTTTAAAAACAGTCATTTTCCCATGGCAAGGAGACACTCATTTTCTGTGAGAAAATGCATTTAAAAGGAGGAATTTCATCAGAAACACTAAAAATACATATTGTACGTGCCTGAAGACGCACAGAACCTTGAAATAAAAGGTTTCGCACCAAAAAACACATGGGTGAAAGCCCTATTTTAAGGCTCTGAGTGTTTGCAGACATGTACAACAGGTATGTTTACATTATAACGTTTTTAATGAAATCATGTTTCTCTCGACGAGAAAATGCGTTTAAAGCAAAAAAAAGGATTCACTCTGTCTGGCATTGGACCAAGCTACCAACACCCTAAACAATGATCAGAACTGGTGAAATTACACTTTGACATTGGGAGAAAACACATAACTCTTAAGGATGTGTTGCAGACTTGTTCAATAGATTCATTATCTTTTGTTTTGGATGAAATTGTGCTCTTCTTGTCGAGAAAATGCGTTTAACGCAATAAAAAGATTTAGTGCTTTACGCACATGGACTAGGTTACCAAATTTAAAAAATGTGAAATAATGAAGCCGGGAGTCGTTTTTATTGTTTACAAACACATTTCCTTGACCAGATTATGCCTTTTTAAAAACAGTCATTTTCCCATGGCAAGGAGACACTCATTTTCTGTGAGAAAATGCATTTAAAAGGAGGAATTTCATCAGAAACACTAAAAATACATATTGTACGTGCCTGAAGACGCACAGAACCTTGAAATAAAAGGTTTCGCACCAAAAAACACATGGGTGAAAGCCCTATTTTAAGGCTCTGAGTGTTTGCAGACATGTACAACAGGTATGTTTACATTATAACGTTTTTAATGAAATCATGTTTCTCTCGACGAGAAAATGCGTTTAAAGCAAAAAAAAGGATTCACTCTGCCTGGCATTGGACCAAGCTACCAACACCCTAAACAATGATCAGAACTGGTGAAATTACACTATGACATTGGGAGAAAACACATAACTCTTAAGGATGTGTTGCAGACTTGTTCAATAGATTCATTATCTTTTGTTTTGGATGAAATTGTGCTCTTCTTGTCGAGAAAATGCGTTTAACGCAATAAAAAGATTTAGTGCTTTACGCACATGGACTAGGTTACCAAATTTAAAAAATGTGAAATAATGAAGCCGGGAGTCGTTTTTATTGTTTACAAACACATTTCCTTGACCAGATTATGCCTTTTTAAAAACAGTCATTTTCCCATGGCAAGGAGACACTCATTTTCTGTGAGAAAATGCATTTAAAAGGAGGAATTTCATCAGAAACACTAAAAATACATATTGTACGTGCCTGAAGACGCACAGAACCTTGAAATAAAAGGTTTCGCACCAAAAAACACATGGGTGAAAGCCCTATTTTAAGGCTCTGAGTGTTTGCAGACATGTACAACAGGTATGTTTACATTATAACGTTTTTAATGAAATCATGTTTCTCTCGACGAGAAAATGCGTTTAAAGCAAAAAAAAGGATTCACTCTGCCTGGCATTGGACCAAGCTACCAACACCCTAAACAATGATCAGAACTGGTGAAATTACACTATGACATTGGGAGAAAACACATAACTCTTAAGGATGTTTTGCAGACTTGTTCAATAGATTCATTATCTTTTGTTTTGGATGAAAGTGTGCTCTTCTTGTCGAGAAAATGCGTTTAACGCAATAAAAAGATTTAGTGCTTTACGCACATGGACTAGGTTACCAAATTTAAAAAATGTGAAATAATGAAGCCGGGAGTCGTTTTTATTGTTTAAAAACACATTTCCTTGACCAGATTATGACTTTTTAAAAACAGTCATTTTCCCATGGCAAGGAGACACTCATTTTCTGTGAGAAAATGCATTTAAAAGGAGGAATTTCATCAGAAACACTAAAAATACATATTGTACGTGCCTGAAGACGCACAGAACCTTGAAATAAAAGGTTTCGCACCAAAAAACACATGGGTGAAAGCCCTATTTTAAGGCTCTGAGTGTTTGCAGACATGTACAACAGGTATGTTTACATTATAACGTTTTTAATGAAATCATGTTTCTCTCGACGAGAAAATGCGTTTAAAGCAAAAAAAAGGATTCACTCTGCCTGGCATTGGACCAAGCTACCAACACCCTAAACAATGATCAGAACTGGTGAAATTACACTATGACATTGGGAGAAAACACATAACTCTTAAGGATGTTTTGCAGACTTGTTCAATAGATTCATTATCTTTTGTTTTGGATGAAATTGTGCTCTTCTTGTCGAGAAAATGCGTTTAACGCAATAAAAAGATTTAGTGCTTTACGCACATGGACTAGGTTACCAAATTTAAAAAATGTGAAATAATGAAGCCGGGAGTCGTTTTTATTGTTTAAAAACACATTTCCTTGACCAGATTTTGACTTTTTAAAAACAGTCATTTTCCCATGGCAAGGAGACACTCATTTTCTGTGAGAAAATCATTTAAAAGGAGGAATTTCATCAATGCTAAAAATACATAATGTACGTGTCTGAAAACTAACAGAACATGAAATAGTAGCTTTCTGACCAAGAAACACATGGTTGAAAAACCTATTTTAACGATCTGAGTGTTTGCAGACATGTACAACAGTTATTCTTAAACTATAACGTTTTCAATGAAATCATGTTTCTCATGAGGAGATAAACCGTTTAAAGCAATAAAAACGATTCACTGTGTCTGGCATTTTGACCAAGCCACCAACTAGCTAAACAATGATCAGAACTGGTGCAATTACACTTTGACATTGGGTGAAGACACGTAACTCTTAAGGATGTGTTGCAGACTTGTTCAGTAGATTCATTTTATTTTGTTTTTGATGAAATTGTGCATTTCATGTCGAGAAAATGCGTTTAACGCAATAAAAAGATTTAGTGCTTTACGCACATGGACTAGGTTACCAAATTTAAAAAAAATGTGAAATAATGAAGCCGGGAGTCGTTTTTATTGTTTACAAACACATTTCCTTGACCAGATTATGCCTTTTAAAAACAGTCATTTTCCCATGGCAAGGAGACACTCATTTTCTGTGAGAAAATGCATTTAAAAGGAGGAATTTCATCAGAAACACTAAAAATGCATATTGTACGTGCCTGAAGACGCACAGAACCTTGAAATAAAAGGTTTCGCACCAAAAAACACATGGGTGAAAGCCCTATTTTAAGGCTCTGAGTGTTTGCAGACATGTACAACAGGTATGTTTACATTATAACGTTTTTAATGAAATCATGTTTCTCTCGACGAGAAAATGCGTTTAAAGCAAAAAAAAGGATTCACTCTGTCTGGCATTGGACCAAGCTACCAACACCCTAAACAATGATCAGAACTGGTGAAATTACACTTTGACATTGGGAGAAAACACATAACTCTTAAGGATGTGTTGCAGACTTGTTCAACAGATTCATTATCTTTTGTTTTGGATGAAATTGTGCTCTTCTTGTCGAGAAAATGCGTTTAACGCAATAAAAAGATTTAGTGCTTTACGCACATGGACTAGGTTACCAAATTTAAAAAATGTGAAATAATGAAGCCGGGAGTCGTTTTTATTGTTTACAAACACATTTCCTTGACCAGATTATGCCTTTTTAAAAACAGTCATTTTCCCATGGCAAGGAGACACTCATTTTCTGTGAGAAAATGCATTTAAAAGGAGGAATTTCATCAGAAACACTAAAAATACATATTGTACGTGCCTGAAGACGCACAGAACCTTGAAATAAAAGGTTTCGCACCAAAAAACACATGGGTGAAAGCCCTATTTTAAGGCTCTGAGTGTTTGCAGACATGTACAACAGGTATGTTTACATTATAACGTTTTTAATGAAATCATGTTTCTCTCGACGAGAAAATGCGTTTAAAGCAATAAAAAGGATTCACTCTGTCTGGCATTGGACCAAGCTACCAACACCCTAAACAATGATCAGAACTGGTGAAATTACACTTTGACATTGGGAGAAAACACGTAACTCTTAAGGATGTGTTGCAGACTTGTTCAACAGATTCATTATCTTTTGTTTTGGATGAAATTGTGCTCTTCTTGTCGAGAAAATGCGTTTAACGCAATAAAAAGATTTAGTGCTTTACGCACATGGACTAGGTTACCAAATTTAAAAAATGTGAAATAATGAAGCCGGGAGTCGTTTTTATTGTTTACAAACACATTTCCTTGACCAGATTATGACTTTTTAAAAACAGTCATTTTCCCATGGCAAGGAGACACTCATTTTCTGTGAGAAAATCATTTAAAAGGAGGAATTTCATCAGAAACACTAAAAATACATAATGTACGTGTCTGAAAACGCACAGAACATGAAATAGTAGCTTTCTTACCAAGAAACACATGGTTGAAAAACCTATTTTAACGATCTGAGTGTTTGCAGACATGTACAACAGTTATTCTTAAACTATAACGTTTTCAATGAAATCATGTTTCTCATGAGGAGATAAACCGTTTAAAGCAATAAAAACGATTCACTGTGTCTGGCATTTTGACCAAGCCACCAACTAGCTAAACAGTGATCAGAACTGATGCAATTACACATTGACATTGGGTGAAAACACGTAACTCTTAAGGATGTGTTGCAGACTTGTTCAATAGATTCATTTTCTTTTGTTTTTGATGAAATTGTGCTTTTCATGTCGAGAAAATGCGTTTAACGCAATAAAAAGATTTAGTGCTTTACGCACATGGAATAGGTTACCAAATTTAAAAAAATGTGAAATAATGAAGGCGGGAGTCGTTTTTATTGTTTACAAACACATTTCCTTGACCAGATTATGCCTTTTTAAAAAGAGTCATTTTCCCATGGTAAGGAGACACTCATTTTCTGTGAGAAAATGCATTTAAAAGGAGGAATTTCATCAGAAACACTAAAAATACATATTGTACGTGCCTGAAGACGCACAGAACCTTGAAATAAAAGGTTTCGCACCAAAAACACATGGGTGAAAGCCCTATTTTAAGGCTCTGAGTGTTTGCAGATATGTACAACAGGTATGTTTAAATTATAACGTTTTTAATGAAATCATGTTTCTCTCGACGAGAAAATGCGTTTAAAGCAAAAAAAAGGATTCACTCTGCCTGGCATTGGACCAAGCTACCAACACCCTAAACAATGATCAGAACTGGTGAAATTACACTATGACATTGGGAGAAAACACATAACTCTTAAGGATGTTTTGCAGACTTGTTCAATAGATTCATTATCTTTTGTTTTGGATGAAATTGTGCTCTTCTTGTCGAGAAAATGCGTTTAACGCAATAAAAAGATTTAGTGCTTTACGCACATGGACTAGGTTACCAAATTTAAAAAATGTGAAATAATGAAGCCGGGAGTCGTTTTTATTGCTTACAAACACATTTCCTTGACCAGATTATGACTTTTTAAATACAGTCATTTTCCCATGGCAAGGAGACACTCATTTTCTTTGAGAAAATCATTTAAAAGGAGGAATTTCATCAACGCTAAAAATACATAATGTACGTGTCTGAAAACGCACAGAACCTTGAAATAGTAGCTTTCTTACCAAGAAACACATGGTTGAAAAACCTATTTTAACGATCTGAGTGTTTGCAGACATGTACAACAGTTATTCTTAAACTATAACGTTTTCAATGAAATCATGTTTCTCATGAGGAGATAAACCGTTTAAAGCAATAAAAACGATTCACTGTGTCTGGCATTTTGACCAAGCCACCAACTAGCTAAACAATGATCAGAACTGGTGCAATTACACATTGACATTGGGTGAAAACACGTAACTCTTAAGGATGTGTTGCAGACTTGTTCAATAGATTCATTTTCTTTTGTTTTTGATGAAATTGTGCTTTTCATGTCGAGAAAATGCGTTTAACGCAATAAAAAGATTTAGTGCTTTACGCACATGGACTAGGTTACCAAATTTAAAAAAATGTGAAATAATGAAGCCGGGAGTCGTTTTTATTGTTTACAAACACATTTCCTTGACCAGATTATGCCTTTTAAAAACAGTCATTTTCCCATGGCAAGGAGACACTCATTTTCTGTGAGAAAATGCATTTAAAAGGAGGAATTTCATCAGAAACACTAAAAATACATATTGTACGTGCCTGAAGACGCACAGAACCTTGAAATAAAAGGTTTCGCACCAAAAAACACATGGGTGAAAGCCCTATTTTAAGACTCTGAGTGTTTGCAGACATGTACAACAGGTATGTTTACATTATAACGTTTTTAATGAAATCATGTTTCTCTCGACGAGAAAATGCGTTTAAAGCAAAAAAAAGGATTCACTCTGTCTGGCATTGGACCAAGCTACCAACACCCTAAACAATGATCAGAACTGGTGAAATTACACTTTGACATTGGGAGAAAACACATAACTTTTAAGGATGTGTTGCAGACTTGTTCAATAGATTCATTATCTTTTGTTTTGGATGAAATTGTGCTCTTCTTGTCGAGAAAATGCGTTTAACGCAATAAAAAGATTTAGTGCTTTACGCACATGGACTAGGTTACCAAATTTAAAAAATGTGAAATAATGAAGCCGGGAGTCGTTTTTATTGTTTACAAACACATTTCCTTGACCAGATTATGCCTTTTTAAAAACAGTCATTTTCCCATGGCAAGGAGACACTCATTTTCTGTGAGAAAATGCATTTAAAAGGAGGAATTTCATCAGAAACACTAAAAATACATATTGTACGTGCCTGAAGACGCACAGAACCTTGAAATAAAAGGTTTCGCACCAAAAAACACATGGGTGAAAGCCCTATTTTAAGGCTCTGAGTGTTTGCAGACATGTACAACAGGTATGTTTACATTATAACGTTTTTAATGAAATCATGTTTCTCTCGACGAGAAAATGCGTTTAAAGCAAAAAAAAGGATTCACTCTGCCTGGCATTGGACCAAGCTACCAACACCCTAAACAATGATCAGAACTGGTGAAATTACACTATGACATTGGGAGAAAACACATAACTCTTAAGGATGTTTTGCAGACTTGTTCAATAGATTCATTATCTTTTGTTTTGGATGAAATTGTGCTCTTCTTGTCGAGAAAATGCGTTTAACGCAATAAAAAGATTTAGTGCTTTACGCACATGGACTAGGTTACCAAATTTAAAAAATGTGAAATAATGAAGCCGGGAGTCGTTTTTATTGTTTAAAAACACATTTCCTTGACCAGATTTTGACTTTTTAAAAACAGTCATTTTCCCATGGCAAGGAGACACTCATTTTCTGTGAGAAAATCATTTAAAAGGAGGAATTTCATCAATGCTAAAAATACATAATGTACGTGTCTGAAAACTAACAGAACATGAAATAGTAGCTTTCTGACCAAGAAACACATGGTTGAAAAACCTATTTTAACGATCTGAGTGTTTGCAGACATGTACAACAGTTATTCTTAAACTATAACGTTTTCAATGAAATCATGTTTCTCATGAGGAGATAAACCGTTTAAAGCAATAAAAACGATTCACTGTGTCTGGCATTTTGACCAAGCCACCAACTAGCTAAACAATGATCAGAACTGATGCAATTACACATTGACATTGGGTGAAAACACGTAACTCTTAAGGATGTGTTGCAGACTTGTTCAATAGATTCATTTTCTTTTGTTTTTGATGAAATTGTGCTTTTCATGTCGAGAAAATGCGTTTAACGCAATAAAAAGATTTAGTGCTTTACGCACATGGAATAGGTTACCAAATTTAAAAAAATGTGAAATAATGAAGGCGGGAGTCGTTTTTATTGTTTACAAACACATTTCCTTGACCAGATTATGCCTTTTTAAAAAGAGTCATTTTCCCATGGTAAGGAGACACTCATTTTCTGTGAGAAAATGCATTTAAAAGGAGGAATTTCATCAGAAACACTAAAAATACATATTGTACGTGCCTGAAGACGCACAGAACCTTGAAATAAAAGGTTTCGCACCAAAAACACATGGGTGAAAGCCCTATTTTAAGGCTCTGAGTGTTTGCAGATATGTACAACAGGTATGTTTAAATTATAACGTTTTTAATGAAATCATGTTTCTCTCGACGAGAAAATGCGTTTAAAGCAAAAAAAAGGATTCACTCTGCCTGGCATTGGACCAAGCTACCAACACCCTAAACAATGATCAGAACTGGTGAAATTACACTATGACATTGGGAGAAAACACATAACTCTTAAGGATGTTTTGCAGACTTGTTCAATAGATTCATTATCTTTTGTTTTGGATGAAATTGTGCTCTTCTTGTCGAGAAAATGCGTTTAACGCAATAAAAAGATTTAGTGCTTTACGCACATGGACTAGGTTACCAAATTTAAAAAATGTGAAATAATGAAGCCGGGAGTCGTTTTTATTGCTTACAAACACATTTCCTTGACCAGATTATGACTTTTTAAATACAGTCATTTTCCCATGGCAAGGAGACACTCATTTTCTTTGAGAAAATCATTTAAAAGGAGGAATTTCATCAACGCTAAAAATACATAATGTACGTGTCTGAAAACGCACAGAACCTTGAAATAGTAGCTTTCTTACCAAGAAACACATGGTTGAAAAACCTATTTTAACGATCTGAGTGTTTGCAGACATGTACAACAGTTATTCTTAAACTATAACGTTTTCAATGAAATCATGTTTCTCATGAGGAGATAAACCGTTTAAAGCAATAAAAACGATTCACTGTGTCTGGCATTTTGACCAAGCCACCAACTAGCTAAACAATGATCAGAACTGGTGCAATTACACATTGACATTGGGTGAAAACACGTAACTCTTAAGGATGTGTTGCAGACTTGTTCAATAGATTCCTTTTCTTTTGTTTTTGATGAAATTGTGCTTTTCATGTCGAGAAAATGCGTTTAACGCAATAAAAAGATTTAGTGCTTTACGCACATGGAATAGGTTACCAAATTTAAAAAAATGTGAAATAATGAAGCCGGGAGTCGTTTTTATTGTTTACAAACACATTTCCTTGACCAGATTATGCCTTTTAGAAACAGTCATTTTCCCATGGCAAGGAGACACTCATTTTCTGTGAGAAAATGCATTTAAAAGGAGGAATTTCATCAGAAACACTAAAAATACATATTGTACGTGCCTGAAGACGCACAGAACCTTGAAATAAAAGGTTTCGCACCAAAAAACACATGGGTGAAAGCCCTATTTTTAGGCTCTGAGTGTTTGCAGACATGTACAACAGGTATGTTTACATTATAACGTTTTTAATGAAATCATGTTTCTCTCGACGAGAAAATGCGTTTAAAGCAAAAAAAAGGATTCACTCTGTCTGGCATTGGACCAAGCTACCAACACCCTAAACAATGATCAGAACTGGTGAAATTACACTTTGACATTGGGAGAAAACACATAACTCTTAAGGATGTGTTGCAGACTTGTTCAATAGATTCATTATCTTTTGTTTTGGATGAAATTGTGCTCTTCTTGTCGAGAAAATGCGTTTAACGCAATAAAAAGATTTAGTGCTTTACGCACATGGACTAGGTTACCAAATTTAAAAAATGTGAAATAATGAAGCCGGGAGTCGTTTTTATTGTTTACAAACACATTTCCTTGACCAGATTATGCCTTTTTAAAAACAGTCATTTTCCCATGGCAAGGAGACACTCATTTTCTGTGAGAAAATGCATTTAAAAGGAGGAATTTCATCAGAAACACTAAAAATACATATTGTACGTGCCTGAAGACGCACAGAACCTTGAAATAAAAGGTTTCGCACCAAAAAACACATGGGTGAAAGCCCTATTTTAAGGCTCTGAGTGTTTGCAGACATGTACAACAGGTATGTTTACATTATAACGTTTTTAATGAAATCATGTTTCTCTCGACGAGAAAATGCGTTTAAAGCAAAAAAAAGGATTCACTCTGTCTGGCATTGGACCAAGCTACCAACACCCTAAACAATGATCAGAACTGGTGAAATTACACTTTGACATTGGGAGAAAACACATAACTCTTAAGGATGTGTTGCAGACTTGTTCAATAGATTCATTATCTTTTGTTTTGGATGAAATTGTGCTCTTCTTGTCGAGAAAATGCGTTTAACGCAATAAAAAGATTTAGTGCTTTACGCACATGGACTAGGTTACCAAATTTAAAAAATGTGAAATAATGAAGCCGGGAGTCGTTTTTATTGTTTACAAACACATTTCCTTGACCAGAGTATGCCTTTTTAAAAACAGTCATTTTCCCATGGCAAGGAGACACTCATTTTCTGTGAGAAAATGCATTTAAAAGGAGGAATTTCATCAGAAACACTAAAAATACATATTGTACGTGCCTGAAGACGCACAGAACCTTGAAATAAAAGGTTTCGCACCAAAAAACACATGGGTGAAAGCCCTATTTTAAGGCTCTGAGTGTTTGCAGACATGTACTACAGTTATTCTTAAACTATAACGTTTTCAATGAAATCATGTTTCTCATGAGGAGAT
Organism: Lampris incognitus; assembly: GCF_029633865.1. NCBI lineage: Eukaryota > Metazoa > Chordata > Actinopteri > Lampriformes > Lampridae > Lampris > Lampris incognitus. The sequence continues at coordinate 55,953,575 of NC_079217.1, forward strand.
AAACCGTTTAAAGCAATAAAAACGATTCACTGTGTCTGGCATTTTGACCAAGCCACCAACTAGCTAAACAATGATCAGAACTGGTGCAATTACACTTTGACATTGGGTGAAAACACGTAACTCTTAAGGATGTGTTGCAGACTTGTTCAATAGATTCATTTTCTTTTGTTTTTGATGAAATTGTGCTTTTCATGTCGAGAAAATGCGTTTAACGCAATGAAAAGATTTAGTGCTTTACGCACATGGACTAGGTTACCAAATTTAAAAAATGTGAAATAATGAAGCCGGGAGTCGTTTTTATTGTTTACAAACACATTTCCTTGACCAGATTATGCCTTTTTAAAAACAGTCATTTTCCCATGGCAAGGAGACACTCATTTTCTGTGAGAAAATTTCTTTTAAAAGGAGGAATTTCATCAGAAAAACTAAAAATACATATTGTACGTGCCTGAAGACGCACAGAACCTTGAAATAAAAGGTTTCGCACCAAAAAACACATGGGTGAAAGCCCTATTTTAAGGCTCTGAGTGTTTGCAGACATGTACAACAGGTATGTTTACATTATAACGTTTTTAATGAAATCATGTTTCTCTCGACGAGAAAATGCGTTTAAAGCAATAAAAAGGATTCACTCTGTCTGGCATTGGACCAAGCTACCAACACCCTAAACAATGATCAGAACTGGTGAAATTACACTTTGACATTGGGAGAAAACACGTAACTCTTAAGGATGTGTTGCAGACTTGTTCAACAGATTCATTATCTTTTGTTTTGGATGAAATTGTGCTCTTCTTGTCGAGAAAATGCGTTTAACGCAATAAAAAGATTTAGTGCTTTACGCACATGGACTAGGTTACCAAATTTAAAAAATGTGAAATAATGAAGCCGGGAGTCGTTTTTATTGTTTACAAACACATTTCCTTGACCAGATTATGACTTTTTAAAAACAGTCATTTTCCCATGGCAAGGAGACACTCATTTTCTGTGAGAAAATGCATTTAAAAGGAGGAATTTCATCAGAAACACTAAAAATACATATTGTACGTGCCTGAAGACGCACAGAACCTTGAAATAAAAGGTTTCGCCCCAAAAACACATGGGTGAAAGCCCTATTTTAAGGCTCTGAGTGTTTGCAGTCATGTACAACAGGTATGTTTACATTATAACGTTTTTAATGAAATCATGTTTCTCTCGACGAGAAAATGCGTTTAAAGCAATAAAAAGGATTCACTCTGTCTGGCATTGGACCAAGCTACCAACACCCTAAACAATGATCAGAACTGGTGAAATTACACTTTGACATTGGGAGAAAACACGTAACTCTTAAGGATGTGTTGCAGACTTGTTCAATAGATTCATTTTCTTTTGTTTTTGATGAAATTGTGCTTTTCATGTCGAGAAAATGCGTTTAACGCAATGAAAAGATTTAGTGCTTTACGCACATGGACTAGGTTACCAAATTTAAAAAATGTGAAATAATGAAGCCGGGAGTCGTTTTTATTGTTTACAAACACATTTCCTTGACCAGATTATGCCTTTTTAAAAACAGTCATTTTCCCATGGCAAGGAGACACTCATTTTCTGTGAGAAAATGCATTTAAAAGGAGGAATTTCATCAGAAACACTAAAAATACATATTGTACGTGCCTGAAGACGCACAGAACCTTGAAATAAAAGGTTTCGCACCAAAAAACACATGGGTGAAAGCCCTATTTTAAGGCTCTGAGTGTTTGCAGACATGTACAACAGGTATGTTTACATTATAACGTTTTTAATGAAATCATGTTTCTCTCGACGAGAAAATGCGTTTAAAGCAATAAAAAGGATTCACTCTGTCTGGCATTGGACCAAGCTACCAACACCCTAAACAATGATCAGAACTGGTGAAATTACACTTTGACATTGGGAGAAAACACGTAACTCTTAAGGATGTGTTGCAGACTTTTTCAACAGATTCATTATCTTTTGTTTTGGATGAAATTGTGCTCTTCTTGTCGAGAAAATGCGTTTAACGCAATAAAAAGATTTAGTGCTTTACGCACATGGACTAGGTTACCAAATTTAAAAAATGTGAAATAATGAAGCCGGGAGTCGTTTTTATTGTTTACAAACACATTTCCTTGACCAGATTATGACTTTTTAAAAACAGTCATTTTCCCATGGCAAGGAGACACTCATTTTCTGTGAGAAAATCATTTAAAAGGAGGAATTTCATCAACGCTAAAAATACATAATGTACGTGTCTGAAAACGCACAGAACATGAAATAGTAGCTTTCTTACCAAGAAACACATGGTTGAAAAACCTATTTTAACGATCTGAGTGTTTGCAGACATGTACAACAGTTATTCTTAAACTATAACGTTTTCAATGAAATCATGTTTCTCATGAGGAGATAAACCGTTTAAAGCAATAAAAACGATTCACTGTGTCTGGCATTTTGACCAAGCCACCAACTAGCTAAACAATGATCAGAACTGATGCAATTACACATTGACATTGGGTGAAAACACGTAACTCTTAAGGATGTGTTGCAGACTTGTTCAATAGATTCATTTTCTTTTGTTTTTGATGAAATTGTGCTTTTCATGTCGAGAAAATGCGTTTAACGCAATAAAAAGATTTAGTGCTTTACGCACATGGAATAGGTTACCAAATTTAAAAAAATGTGAAATAATGAAGGCGGGAGTCGTTTTTATTGTTTACAAACACATTTCCTTGACCAGATTATGCCTTTTTAAAAACAGTCATTTTCCCATGGTAAGGAGACACTCATTTTCTGTGAGAAAATGCATTTAAAAGGAGGAATTTCATCAGAAACACTAAAAATACATATTGTACGTGCCTGAAGACGCACAGAACCTTGAAATAAAAGGTTTCGCACCAAAAACACATGGGTGAAAGCCCTATTTTAAGGCTCTGAGTGTTTGCAGATATGTACAACAGGTATGTTTAAATTATAACGTTTTTAATGAAATCATGTTTCTCTCGACGAGAAAATGCGTTTAAAGCAAAAAAAAGGATTCACTCTGCCTGGCATTGGACCAAGCTACCAACATCCTAAACAATGATCAGAACTGGTTAAATTACACTATGACATTGGGAGAAAACACATAACTCTTAAGGATGTTTTGCAGACTTGTTCAATAGATTCATTATCTTTTGTTTTGGATGAAATTGTGCTCTTCTTGTCGAGAAAATGCGTTTAACGCAATAAACAGATTTAGTGCTTTACGCACATGGACTAGGTTACCAAATTTAAAAAATGTGAAATAATGAAGGCGGGAGTCGTTTTTATTGTTTACAAACACATTTCCTTGACCAGATTATGACTTTTTAAAAACAGTCATTTTCCCATGGCAAGGAGACACTCATTTTCTGTGAGAAAATCATTTAAAAGGAGGAATTTCATCAACGCTAAAAATACATAATGTAGGGTCTGAAAACGCACAGAACCTTGAAATAGTAGCTTTCTTACCAAGAAACACATGGTTGAAAAACCTATTTTAACGATCTGAGTGTTTGCAGACATGTACAACAGTTATTCTTAAACTATAACGTTTTCAATGAAATCATGTTTCTCATGAGGAGATAAACCGTTTAAAGCAATAAAAACGATTCACTGTGTCTGGCATTTTGACCAAGCCACCAACTAGCTAAACAATGATCAGAACTGGTGCAATTAGACATTGACATTGGGTGAAAACACGTAACTCTTAAGGATGTGTTGCAGACTTGTTCAATAGATTCCTTTTCTTTTGTTTTTGATGAAATTGTGCTTTTCATGTCGAGAAAATGCGTTTAACGCAATAAAAAGATTTAGTGCTTTACGCACATGGACTAGGTTACCAAATTTAAAAAAATGTGAAATAATGAAGCCGGGAGTCGTTTTTATTGTTTACAAACACATTTCCTTGACCAGATTATGCCTTTTAGAAACAGTCATTTTCCCATGGCAAGGAGACACTCATTTTCTGTGAGAAAATGCATTTAAAAGGAGGAATTTCATCAGAAACACTAAAAATACATGTTGTACGTGCCTGAAGACGCACAGAACCTTGAAATAAAAGGTTTCGCACCAAAAAACACATGGGTGAAAGCCCTATTTTTAGGCTCTGAGTGTTTGCAGACATGTACAACAGGTATGTTTACATTATAACGTTTTTAATGAAATCATGTTTCTCTCGACGAGAAAATGCGTTTAAAGCAAAAAAAAGGATTCACTCTGTCTGGCATTGGACCAAGCTACCAACACCCTAAACAATGATCAGAACTGGTGAAATTACACTTTGACATTGGGAGAAAACACATAACTCTTAAGGATGTGTTGCAGACTTGTTCAATAGATTCATTATCTTTTGTTTTGGATGAAATTGTGCTCTTCTTGTCGAGAAAATGCGTTTAACGCAATAAAAAGATTTAGTGCTTTACGCACATGGACTAGGTTACCAAATTTAAAAAATGTGAAATAATGAAGCCGGGAGTCGTTTTTATTGTTTACAAACACATTTCCTTGACCAGATTATGACTTTTTAAAAACAGTCATTTTCCCATGGCAAGGAGACACTCATTTTCTGTGAGAAAATGCATTTAAAAGGAGGAATTTCATCAGAAACACTAAAAATACATATTGTACGTGCCTGAAGACGCACAGAACCTTGAAATAAAAGGTTTCGCCCCAAAAACACATGGGTGAAAGCCCTATTTTAAGGCTCTGAGTGTTTGCAGTCATGTACAACAGGTATGTTTACATTATAACGTTTTTAATGAAATCATGTTTCTCTCGACGAGAAAATGCGTTTAAAGCAATAAAAAGGATTCACTCTGTCTGGCATTGGACCAAGCTACCAACACCCTAAACAATGATCAGAACTGGTGAAATTACACTTTGACATTGGGAGAAAACACGTAACTCTTAAGGATGTGTTGCAGACTTGTTCAATAGATTCATTTTCTTTTGTTTTTGATGAAATTGTGCTTTTCATGTCGAGAAAATGCGTTTAACGCAATGAAAAGATTTAGTGCTTTACGCACATGGACTAGGTTACCAAATTTAAAAAATGTGAAATAATGAAGCCGGGAGTCGTTTTTATTGTTTACAAACACATTTCCTTGACCAGATTATGCCTTTTTAAAAACAGTCATTTTCCCATGGCAAGGAGACACTCATTTTCTGTGAGAAAATGCATTTAAAAGGAGGAATTTCATCAGAAACACTAAAAATACATATTGTACGTGCCTGAAGACGCACAGAACCTTGAAATAAAAGGTTTCGCACCAAAAAACACATGGGTGAAAGCCCTATTTTAAGGCTCTGAGTGTTTGCAGACATGTACAACAGGTATGTTTACATTATAACGTTTTTAATGAAATCATGTTTCTCTCGACGAGAAAATGCGTTTAAAGCAATAAAAAGGATTCACTCTGTCTGGCATTGGACCAAGCTACCAACACCCTAAACAATGATCAGAACTGGTGAAATTACACTTTGACATTGGGAGAAAACACGTAACTCTTAAGGATGTGTTGCAGACTTTTTCAACAGATTCATTATCTTTTGTTTTGGATGAAATTGTGCTCTTCTTGTCGAGAAAATGCGTTTAACGCAATAAAAAGATTTAGTGCTTTACGCACATGGACTAGGTTACCAAATTTAAAAAATGTGAAATAATGAAGCCGGGAGTCGTTTTTATTGTTTACAAACACATTTCCTTGACCAGATTATGACTTTTTAAAAACAGTCATTTTCCCATGGCAAGGAGACACTCATTTTCTGTGAGAAAATCATTTAAAAGGAGGAATTTCATCAACGCTAAAAATACATAATGTACGTGTCTGAAAACGCACAGAACATGAAATAGTAGCTTTCTTACCAAGAAACACATGGTTGAAAAACCTATTTTAACGATCTGAGTGTTTGCAGACATGTACAACAGTTATTCTTAAACTATAACGTTTTCAATGAAATCATGTTTCTCATGAGGAGATAAACCGTTTAAAGCAATAAAAACGATTCACTGTGTCTGGCATTTTGACCAAGCCACCAACTAGCTAAACAATGATCAGAACTGATGCAATTACACATTGACATTGGGTGAAAACACGTAACTCTTAAGGATGTGTTGCAGACTTGTTCAATAGATTCATTTTCTTTTGTTTTTGATGAAATTGTGCTTTTCATGTCGAGAAAATGCGTTTAACGCAATAAAAAGATTTAGTGCTTTACGCACATGGAATAGGTTACCAAATTTAAAAAAATGTGAAATAATGAAGGCGGGAGTCGTTTTTATTGTTTACAAACACATTTCCTTGACCAGATTATGCCTTTTTAAAAACAGTCATTTTCCCATGGTAAGGAGACACTCATTTTCTGTGAGAAAATGCATTTAAAAGGAGGAATTTCATCAGAAACACTAAAAATACATATTGTACGTGCCTGAAGACGCACAGAACCTTGAAATAAAAGGTTTCGCACCAAAAACACATGGGTGAAAGCCCTATTTTAAGGCTCTGAGTGTTTGCAGATATGTACAACAGGTATGTTTAAATTATAACGTTTTTAATGAAATCATGTTTCTCTCGACGAGAAAATGCGTTTAAAGCAAAAAAAAGGATTCACTCTGCCTGGCATTGGACCAAGCTACCAACATCCTAAACAATGATCAGAACTGGTTAAATTACACTATGACATTGGGAGAAAACACATAACTCTTAAGGATGTTTTGCAGACTTGTTCAATAGATTCATTATCTTTTGTTTTGGATGAAATTGTGCTCTTCTTGTCGAGAAAATGCGTTTAACGCAATAAACAGATTTAGTGCTTTACGCACATGGACTAGGTTACCAAATTTAAAAAATGTGAAATAATGAAGGCGGGAGTCGTTTTTATTGTTTACAAACACATTTCCTTGACCAGATTATGACTTTTTAAAAACAGTCATTTTCCCATGGCAAGGAGACACTCATTTTCTGTGAGAAAATCATTTAAAAGGAGGAATTTCATCAACGCTAAAAATACATAATGTAGGGTCTGAAAACGCACAGAACCTTGAAATAGTAGCTTTCTTACCAAGAAACACATGGTTGAAAAACCTATTTTAACGATCTGAGTGTTTGCAGACATGTACAACAGTTATTCTTAAACTATAACGTTTTCAATGAAATCATGTTTCTCATGAGGAGATAAACCGTTTAAAGCAATAAAAACGATTCACTGTGTCTGGCATTTTGACCAAGCCACCAACTAGCTAAACAATGATCAGAACTGGTGCAATTAGACATTGACATTGGGTGAAAACACGTAACTCTTAAGGATGTGTTGCAGACTTGTTCAATAGATTCCTTTTCTTTTGTTTTTGATGAAATTGTGCTTTTCATGTCGAGAAAATGCGTTTAACGCAATAAAAAGATTTAGTGCTTTACGCACATGGACTAGGTTACCAAATTTAAAAAAATGTGAAATAATGAAGCCGGGAGTCGTTTTTATTGTTTACAAACACATTTCCTTGACCAGATTATGCCTTTTAGAAACAGTCATTTTCCCATGGCAAGGAGACACTCATTTTCTGTGAGAAAATGCATTTAAAAGGAGGAATTTCATCAGAAACACTAAAAATACATGTTGTACGTGCCTGAAGACGCACAGAACCTTGAAATAAAAGGTTTCGCACCAAAAAACACATGGGTGAAAGCCCTATTTTTAGGCTCTGAGTGTTTGCAGACATGTACAACAGGTATGTTTACATTATAACGTTTTTAATGAAATCATGTTTCTCTCGACGAGAAAATGCGTTTAAAGCAAAAAAAAGGATTCACTCTGTCTGGCATTGGACCAAGCTACCAACACCCTAAACAATGATCAGAACTGGTGAAATTACACTTTGACATTGGGAGAAAACACATAACTCTTAAGGATGTGTTGCAGACTTGTTCAATAGATTCATTATCTTTTGTTTTGGATGAAATTGTGCTCTTCTTGTCGAGAAAATGCGTTTAACGCAATAAAAAGATTTAGTGCTTTACGCACATGGACTAGGTTACCAAATTTAAAAAATGTGAAATAATGAAGCCGGGAGTCGTTTTTATTGTTTACAAACACATTTCCTTCACCAGATTATGCCTTTTTAAAAACAGTCATTTTCCCATGGCAAGGAGACACTCATTTTCTGTGAGAAAATGCATTTAAAAGGAGGAATTTCATCAGAAACACTAAAAATACATATTGTACGTGCCTGAAGACGCACAGAACCTTGAAATAAAAGGTTTCGCACCAAAAAACACATGGGTGAAAGCCCTATTTTAAGGCTCTGAGTGTTTGCAGACATGTACAACAGGTATGTTTACATTATAACGTTTTTAATGAAATCATGTTTCTCTCGACGAGAAAATGCGTTTAAAGCAAAAAAAAGGATTCACTCTGTCTGGCATTGGACCAAGCTACCAACACCCTAAACAATGATCAGAACTGGTGAAATTACACTTTGACATTGGGAGAAAACACATAACTCTTAAGGATGTGTTGCAGACTTGTTCAATAGATTCATTATCTTTTGTTTTGGATGAAATTGTGCTCTTCTTGTCGAGAAAATGCGTTTAACGCAATAAAAAGATTTAGTGCTTTACGCACATGGACTAGGTTACCAAATTTAAAAAATGTGAAATAATGAAGCCGGGAGTCGTTTTTATTGTTTACAAACACATTTCCTTGACCAGATTATGCCTTTTTAAAAACAGTCATTTTCCCATGGCAAGGAGACACTCATTTTCTGTGAGAAAATGCATTTAAAAGGAGGAATTTCATCAGAAACACTAAAAATACATATTGTACGTGCCTGAAGACGCACAGAACCTTGAAATAAAAGGTTTCGCACCAAAAAACACATGGGTGAAAGCCCTATTTTAAGGCTCTGAGTGTTTGCAGACATGTACAACAGGTATGTTTACATTATAACGTTTTTAATGAAATCATGTTTCTCTCGACGAGAAAATGCGTTTAAAGCAAAAAAAAGGATTCACTCTGCCTGGCATTGGACCAAGCTACCAACACCCTAAACAATGATCAGAACTGGTGAAATTACACTATGACATTGGGAGAAAACACATAACTCTTAAGGATGTGTTGCAGACTTGTTCAATAGATTCATTATCTTTTGTTTTGGATGAAATTGTGCTCTTCTTGTCGAGAAAATGCGTTTAACGCAATAAAAAGATTTAGTGCTTTACGCACATGGACTAGGTTACCAAATTTAAAAAATGTGAAATAATGAAGCCGGGAGTCGTTTTTATTGTTTACAAACACATTTCCTTGACCAGATTATGCCTTTTTAAAAACAGTCATTTTCCCATGGCAAGGAGACACTCATTTTCTGTGAGAAAATGCATTTAAAAGGAGGAATTTCATCAGAAACACTAAAAATACATATTGTACGTGCCTGAAGACGCACAGAACCTTGAAATAAAAGGTTTCGCACCAAAAAACACATGGGTGAAAGCCCTATTTTAAGGCTCTGAGTGTTTGCAGACATGTACAACAGGTATGTTTACATTATAACGTTTTTAATGAAATCATGTTTCTCTCGACGAGAAAATGCGTTTAAAGCAAAAAAAAGGATTCACTCTGCCTGGCATTGGACCAAGCTACCAACACCCTAAACAATGATCAGAACTGGTGAAATTACACTATGACATTGGGAGAAAACACATAACTCTTAAGGATGTTTTGCAGACTTGTTCAATAGATTCATTATCTTTTGTTTTGGATGAAAGTGTGCTCTTCTTGTCGAGAAAATGCGTTTAACGCAATAAAAAGATTTAGTGCTTTACGCACATGGACTAGGTTACCAAATTTAAAAAATGTGAAATAATGAAGCCGGGAGTCGTTTTTATTGTTTAAAAACACATTTCCTTGACCAGATTATGACTTTTTAAAAACAGTCATTTTCCCATGGCAAGGAGACACTCATTTTCTGTGAGAAAATGCATTTAAAAGGAGGAATTTCATCAGAAACACTAAAAATACATATTGTACGTGCCTGAAGACGCACAGAACCTTGAAATAAAAGGTTTCGCACCAAAAAACACATGGGTGAAAGCCCTATTTTAAGGCTCTGAGTGTTTGCAGACATGTACAACAGGTATGTTTACATTATAACGTTTTTAATGAAATCATGTTTCTCTCGACGAGAAAATGCGTTTAAAGCAAAAAAAAGGATTCACTCTGCCTGGCATTGGACCAAGCTACCAACACCCTAAACAATGATCAGAACTGGTGAAATTACACTATGACATTGGGAGAAAACACATAACTCTTAAGGATGTTTTGCAGACTTGTTCAATAGATTCATTATCTTTTGTTTTGGATGAAATTGTGCTCTTCTTGTCGAGAAAATGCGTTTAACGCAATAAAAAGATTTAGTGCTTTACGCACATGGACTAGGTTACCAAATTTAAAAAATGTGAAATAATGAAGCCGGGAGTCGTTTTTATTGTTTAAAAACACATTTCCTTGACCAGATTTTGACTTTTTAAAAACAGTCATTTTCCCATGGCAAGGAGACACTCATTTTCTGTGAGAAAATCATTTAAAAGGAGGAATTTCATCAATGCTAAAAATACATAATGTACGTGTCTGAAAACTAACAGAACATGAAATAGTAGCTTTCTGACCAAGAAACACATGGTTGAAAAACCTATTTTAACGATCTGAGTGTTTGCAGACATGTACAACAGTTATTCTTAAACTATAACGTTTTCAATGAAATCATGTTTCTCATGAGGAGATAAACCGTTTAAAGCAATAAAAACGATTCACTGTGTCTGGCATTTTGACCAAGCCACCAACTAGCTAAACAATGATCAGAACTGGTGCAATTACACTTTGACATTGGGTGAAGACACGTAACTCTTAAGGATGTGTTGCAGACTTGTTCAGTAGATTCATTTTATTTTGTTTTTGATGAAATTGTGCATTTCATGTCGAGAAAATGCGTTTAACGCAATAAAAAGATTTAGTGCTTTACGCACATGGACTAGGTTACCAAATTTAAAAAAAATGTGAAATAATGAAGCCGGGAGTCGTTTTTATTGTTTACAAACACATTTCCTTGACCAGATTATGCCTTTTAAAAACAGTCATTTTCCCATGGCAAGGAGACACTCATTTTCTGTGAGAAAATGCATTTAAAAGGAGGAATTTCATCAGAAACACTAAAAATGCATATTGTACGTGCCTGAAGACGCACAGAACCTTGAAATAAAAGGTTTCGCACCAAAAAACACATGGGTGAAAGCCCTATTTTAAGGCTCTGAGTGTTTGCAGACATGTACAACAGGTATGTTTACATTATAACGTTTTTAATGAAATCATGTTTCTCTCGACGAGAAAATGCGTTTAAAGCAAAAAAAAGGATTCACTCTGTCTGGCATTGGACCAAGCTACCAACACCCTAAACAATGATCAGAACTGGTGAAATTACACTTTGACATTGGGAGAAAACACATAACTCTTAAGGATGTGTTGCAGACTTGTTCAACAGATTCATTATCTTTTGTTTTGGATGAAATTGTGCTCTTCTTGTCGAGAAAATGCGTTTAACGCAATAAAAAGATTTAGTGCTTTACGCACATGGACTAGGTTACCAAATTTAAAAAATGTGAAATAATGAAGCCGGGAGTCGTTTTTATTGTTTACAAACACATTTCCTTGACCAGATTATGCCTTTTTAAAAACAGTCATTTTCCCATGGCAAGGAGACACTCATTTTCTGTGAGAAAATGCATTTAAAAGGAGGAATTTCATCAGAAACACTAAAAATACATATTGTACGTGCCTGAAGACGCACAGAACCTTGAAATAAAAGGTTTCGCACCAAAAAACACATGGGTGAAAGCCCTATTTTAAGGCTCTGAGTGTTTGCAGACATGTACAACAGGTATGTTTACATTATAACGTTTTTAATGAAATCATGTTTCTCTCGACGAGAAAATGCGTTTAAAGCAATAAAAAGGATTCACTCTGTCTGGCATTGGACCAAGCTACCAACACCCTAAACAATGATCAGAACTGGTGAAATTACACTTTGACATTGGGAGAAAACACGTAACTCTTAAGGATGTGTTGCAGACTTGTTCAACAGATTCATTATCTTTTGTTTTGGATGAAATTGTGCTCTTCTTGTCGAGAAAATGCGTTTAACGCAATAAAAAGATTTAGTGCTTTACGCACATGGACTAGGTTACCAAATTTAAAAAATGTGAAATAATGAAGCCGGGAGTCGTTTTTATTGTTTACAAACACATTTCCTTGACCAGATTATGACTTTTTAAAAACAGTCATTTTCCCATGGCAAGGAGACACTCATTTTCTGTGAGAAAATCATTTAAAAGGAGGAATTTCATCAGAAACACTAAAAATACATAATGTACGTGTCTGAAAACGCACAGAACATGAAATAGTAGCTTTCTTACCAAGAAACACATGGTTGAAAAACCTATTTTAACGATCTGAGTGTTTGCAGACATGTACAACAGTTATTCTTAAACTATAACGTTTTCAATGAAATCATGTTTCTCATGAGGAGATAAACCGTTTAAAGCAATAAAAACGATTCACTGTGTCTGGCATTTTGACCAAGCCACCAACTAGCTAAACAGTGATCAGAACTGATGCAATTACACATTGACATTGGGTGAAAACACGTAACTCTTAAGGATGTGTTGCAGACTTGTTCAATAGATTCATTTTCTTTTGTTTTTGATGAAATTGTGCTTTTCATGTCGAGAAAATGCGTTTAACGCAATAAAAAGATTTAGTGCTTTACGCACATGGAATAGGTTACCAAATTTAAAAAAATGTGAAATAATGAAGGCGGGAGTCGTTTTTATTGTTTACAAACACATTTCCTTGACCAGATTATGCCTTTTTAAAAAGAGTCATTTTCCCATGGTAAGGAGACACTCATTTTCTGTGAGAAAATGCATTTAAAAGGAGGAATTTCATCAGAAACACTAAAAATACATATTGTACGTGCCTGAAGACGCACAGAACCTTGAAATAAAAGGTTTCGCACCAAAAACACATGGGTGAAAGCCCTATTTTAAGGCTCTGAGTGTTTGCAGATATGTACAACAGGTATGTTTAAATTATAACGTTTTTAATGAAATCATGTTTCTCTCGACGAGAAAATGCGTTTAAAGCAAAAAAAAGGATTCACTCTGCCTGGCATTGGACCAAGCTACCAACACCCTAAACAATGATCAGAACTGGTGAAATTACACTATGACATTGGGAGAAAACACATAACTCTTAAGGATGTTTTGCAGACTTGTTCAATAGATTCATTATCTTTTGTTTTGGATGAAATTGTGCTCTTCTTGTCGAGAAAATGCGTTTAACGCAATAAAAAGATTTAGTGCTTTACGCACATGGACTAGGTTACCAAATTTAAAAAATGTGAAATAATGAAGCCGGGAGTCGTTTTTATTGCTTACAAACACATTTCCTTGACCAGATTATGACTTTTTAAATACAGTCATTTTCCCATGGCAAGGAGACACTCATTTTCTTTGAGAAAATCATTTAAAAGGAGGAATTTCATCAACGCTAAAAATACATAATGTACGTGTCTGAAAACGCACAGAACCTTGAAATAGTAGCTTTCTTACCAAGAAACACATGGTTGAAAAACCTATTTTAACGATCTGAGTGTTTGCAGACATGTACAACAGTTATTCTTAAACTATAACGTTTTCAATGAAATCATGTTTCTCATGAGGAGATAAACCGTTTAAAGCAATAAAAACGATTCACTGTGTCTGGCATTTTGACCAAGCCACCAACTAGCTAAACAATGATCAGAACTGGTGCAATTACACATTGACATTGGGTGAAAACACGTAACTCTTAAGGATGTGTTGCAGACTTGTTCAATAGATTCATTTTCTTTTGTTTTTGATGAAATTGTGCTTTTCATGTCGAGAAAATGCGTTTAACGCAATAAAAAGATTTAGTGCTTTACGCACATGGACTAGGTTACCAAATTTAAAAAAATGTGAAATAATGAAGCCGGGAGTCGTTTTTATTGTTTACAAACACATTTCCTTGACCAGATTATGCCTTTTAAAAACAGTCATTTTCCCATGGCAAGGAGACACTCATTTTCTGTGAGAAAATGCATTTAAAAGGAGGAATTTCATCAGAAACACTAAAAATACATATTGTACGTGCCTGAAGACGCACAGAACCTTGAAATAAAAGGTTTCGCACCAAAAAACACATGGGTGAAAGCCCTATTTTAAGACTCTGAGTGTTTGCAGACATGTACAACAGGTATGTTTACATTATAACGTTTTTAATGAAATCATGTTTCTCTCGACGAGAAAATGCGTTTAAAGCAAAAAAAAGGATTCACTCTGTCTGGCATTGGACCAAGCTACCAACACCCTAAACAATGATCAGAACTGGTGAAATTACACTTTGACATTGGGAGAAAACACATAACTTTTAAGGATGTGTTGCAGACTTGTTCAATAGATTCATTATCTTTTGTTTTGGATGAAATTGTGCTCTTCTTGTCGAGAAAATGCGTTTAACGCAATAAAAAGATTTAGTGCTTTACGCACATGGACTAGGTTACCAAATTTAAAAAATGTGAAATAATGAAGCCGGGAGTCGTTTTTATTGTTTACAAACACATTTCCTTGACCAGATTATGCCTTTTTAAAAACAGTCATTTTCCCATGGCAAGGAGACACTCATTTTCTGTGAGAAAATGCATTTAAAAGGAGGAATTTCATCAGAAACACTAAAAATACATATTGTACGTGCCTGAAGACGCACAGAACCTTGAAATAAAAGGTTTCGCACCAAAAAACACATGGGTGAAAGCCCTATTTTAAGGCTCTGAGTGTTTGCAGACATGTACAACAGGTATGTTTACATTATAACGTTTTTAATGAAATCATGTTTCTCTCGACGAGAAAATGCGTTTAAAGCAAAAAAAAGGATTCACTCTGCCTGGCATTGGACCAAGCTACCAACACCCTAAACAATGATCAGAACTGGTGAAATTACACTATGACATTGGGAGAAAACACATAACTCTTAAGGATGTTTTGCAGACTTGTTCAATAGATTCATTATCTTTTGTTTTGGATGAAATTGTGCTCTTCTTGTCGAGAAAATGCGTTTAACGCAATAAAAAGATTTAGTGCTTTACGCACATGGACTAGGTTACCAAATTTAAAAAATGTGAAATAATGAAGCCGGGAGTCGTTTTTATTGTTTAAAAACACATTTCCTTGACCAGATTTTGACTTTTTAAAAACAGTCATTTTCCCATGGCAAGGAGACACTCATTTTCTGTGAGAAAATCATTTAAAAGGAGGAATTTCATCAATGCTAAAAATACATAATGTACGTGTCTGAAAACTAACAGAACATGAAATAGTAGCTTTCTGACCAAGAAACACATGGTTGAAAAACCTATTTTAACGATCTGAGTGTTTGCAGACATGTACAACAGTTATTCTTAAACTATAACGTTTTCAATGAAATCATGTTTCTCATGAGGAGATAAACCGTTTAAAGCAATAAAAACGATTCACTGTGTCTGGCATTTTGACCAAGCCACCAACTAGCTAAACAATGATCAGAACTGATGCAATTACACATTGACATTGGGTGAAAACACGTAACTCTTAAGGATGTGTTGCAGACTTGTTCAATAGATTCATTTTCTTTTGTTTTTGATGAAATTGTGCTTTTCATGTCGAGAAAATGCGTTTAACGCAATAAAAAGATTTAGTGCTTTACGCACATGGAATAGGTTACCAAATTTAAAAAAATGTGAAATAATGAAGGCGGGAGTCGTTTTTATTGTTTACAAACACATTTCCTTGACCAGATTATGCCTTTTTAAAAAGAGTCATTTTCCCATGGTAAGGAGACACTCATTTTCTGTGAGAAAATGCATTTAAAAGGAGGAATTTCATCAGAAACACTAAAAATACATATTGTACGTGCCTGAAGACGCACAGAACCTTGAAATAAAAGGTTTCGCACCAAAAACACATGGGTGAAAGCCCTATTTTAAGGCTCTGAGTGTTTGCAGATATGTACAACAGGTATGTTTAAATTATAACGTTTTTAATGAAATCATGTTTCTCTCGACGAGAAAATGCGTTTAAAGCAAAAAAAAGGATTCACTCTGCCTGGCATTGGACCAAGCTACCAACACCCTAAACAATGATCAGAACTGGTGAAATTACACTATGACATTGGGAGAAAACACATAACTCTTAAGGATGTTTTGCAGACTTGTTCAATAGATTCATTATCTTTTGTTTTGGATGAAATTGTGCTCTTCTTGTCGAGAAAATGCGTTTAACGCAATAAAAAGATTTAGTGCTTTACGCACATGGACTAGGTTACCAAATTTAAAAAATGTGAAATAATGAAGCCGGGAGTCGTTTTTATTGCTTACAAACACATTTCCTTGACCAGATTATGACTTTTTAAATACAGTCATTTTCCCATGGCAAGGAGACACTCATTTTCTTTGAGAAAATCATTTAAAAGGAGGAATTTCATCAACGCTAAAAATACATAATGTACGTGTCTGAAAACGCACAGAACCTTGAAATAGTAGCTTTCTTACCAAGAAACACATGGTTGAAAAACCTATTTTAACGATCTGAGTGTTTGCAGACATGTACAACAGTTATTCTTAAACTATAACGTTTTCAATGAAATCATGTTTCTCATGAGGAGATAAACCGTTTAAAGCAATAAAAACGATTCACTGTGTCTGGCATTTTGACCAAGCCACCAACTAGCTAAACAATGATCAGAACTGGTGCAATTACACATTGACATTGGGTGAAAACACGTAACTCTTAAGGATGTGTTGCAGACTTGTTCAATAGATTCATTTTCTTTTGTTTTTGATGAAATTGTGCTTTTCATGTCGAGAAAATGCGTTTAACGCAATAAAAAGATTTAGTGCTTTACGCACATGGACTAGGTTACCAAATTTAAAAAAATGTGAAATAATGAAGCCGGGAGTCGTTTTTATTGTTTACAAACACATTTCCTTGACCAGATTATGCCTTTTAAAAACAGTCATTTTCCCATGGCAAGGAGACACTCATTTTCTGTGAGAAAATGCATTTAAAAGGAGGAATTTCATCAGAAACACTAAAAATACATATTGTACGTGCCTGAAGACGCACAGAACCTTGAAATAAAAGGTTTCGCACCAAAAAACACATGGGTGAAAGCCCTATTTTAAGACTCTGAGTGTTTGCAGACATGTACAACAGGTATGTTTACATTATAACGTTTTTAATGAAATCATGTTTCTCTCGACGAGAAAATGCGTTTAAAGCAAAAAAAAGGATTCACTCTGTCTGGCATTGGACCAAGCTACCAACACCCTAAACAATGATCAGAACTGGTGAAATTACACTTTGACATTGGGAGAAAACACATAACTTTTAAGGATGTGTTGCAGACTTGTTCAATAGATTCATTATCTTTTGTTTTGGATGAAATTGTGCTCTTCTTGTCGAGAAAATGCGTTTAACGCAATAAAAAGATTTAGTGCTTTACGCACATGGACTAGGTTACCAAATTTAAAAAATGTGAAATAATGAAGCCGGGAGTCGTTTTTATTGTTTACAAACACATTTCCTTGACCAGATTATGCCTTTTTAAAAACAGTCATTTTCCCATGGCAAGGAGACACTCATTTTCTGTGAGAAAATGCATTTAAAAGGAGGAATTTCATCAGAAACACTAAAAATACATATTGTACGTGCCTGAAGACGCACAGAACCTTGAAATAAAAGGTTTCGCACCAAAAAACACATGGGTGAAAGCCCTATTTTAAGGCTCTGAGTGTTTGCAGACATGTACAACAGGTATGTTTACATTATAACGTTTTTAATGAAATCATGTTTCTCTCGACGAGAAAATGCGTTTAAAGCAATAAAAAGGATTCACTCTGTCTGGCATTGGACCAAGCTACCAACACCCTAAACAATGATCAGAACTGGTGAAATTACACTTTGACATTGGGAGAAAACACGTAACTCTTAAGGATGTGTTGCAGACTTGTTCAACAGATTCATTATCTTTTGTTTTGGATGAAATTGTGCTCTTCTTGTCGAGAAAATGCGTTTAACGCAATAAAAAGATTTAGTGCTTTACGCACATGGACTAGGTTACCAAATTTAAAAAATGTGAAATAATGAAGCCGGGAGTCGTTTTTATTGTTTACAAACACATTTCCTTGACCAGATTATGACTTTTTAAAAACAGTCATTTTCCCATGGCAAGGAGACACTCATTTTCTGTGAGAAAATCATTTAAAAGGAGGAATTTCATCAGAAACACTAAAAATACATAATGTACGTGTCTGAAAACGCACAGAACATGAAATAGTAGCTTTCTTACCAAGAAACACATGGTTGAAAAACCTATTTTAACGATCTGAGTGTTTGCAGACATGTACAACAGTTATTCTTAAACTATAACGTTTTCAATGAAATCATGTTTCTCATGAGGAGATAAACCGTTTAAAGCAATAAAAACGATTCACTGTGTCTGGCATTTTGACCAAGCCACCAACTAGCTAAACAATGATCAGAACTGATGCAATTACACATTGACATTGGGTGAAAACACGTAACTCTTAAGGATGTGTTGCAGACTTGTTCAATAGATTCATTTTCTTTTGTTTTTGATGAAATTGTGCTTTTCATGTCGAGAAAATGCGTTTAACGCAATAAAAAGATTTAGTGCTTTACGCACATGGAATAGGTTACCAAATTTAAAAAAATGTGAAATAATGAAGGCGGGAGTCGTTTTTATTGTTTACAAACACATTTCCTTGACCAGATTATGCCTTTTTAAAAAGAGTCATTTTCCCATGGTAAGGAGACACTCATTTTCTGTGAGAAAATGCATTTAAAAGGAGGAATTTCATCAGAAACACTAAAAATACATATTGTACGTGCCTGAAGACGCACAGAACCTTGAAATAAAAGGTTTCGCACCAAAAACACATGGGTGAAAGCCCTATTTTAAGGCTCTGAGTGTTTGCAGATATGTACAACAGGTATGTTTAAATTATAACGTTTTTAATGAAATCATGTTTCTCTCGACGAGAAAATGCGTTTAAAGCAAAAAAAAGGATTCACTCTGCCTGGCATTGGACCAAGCTACCAACACCCTAAACAATGATCAGAACTGGTGAAATTACACTATGACATTGGGAGAAAACACATAACTCTTAAGGATGTTTTGCAGACTTGTTCAATAGATTCATTATCTTTTGTTTTGGATGAAATTGTGCTCTTCTTGTCGAGAAAATGCGTTTAACGCAATAAAAAGATTTAGTGCTTTACGCACATGGACTAGGTTACCAAATTTAAAAAATGTGAAATAATGAAGCCGGGAGTCGTTTTTATTGCTTACAAACACATTTCCTTGACCAGATTATGACTTTTTAAATACAGTCATTTTCCCATGGCAAGGAGACACTCATTTTCTTTGAGAAAATCATTTAAAAGGAGGAATTTCATCAACGCTAAAAATACATAATGTACGTGTCTGAAAACGCACAGAACCTTGAAATAGTAGCTTTCTTACCAAGAAACACATGGTTGAAAAACCTATTTTAACGATCTGAGTGTTTGCAGACATGTACAACAGTTATTCTTAAACTATAACGTTTTCAATGAAATCATGTTTCTCATGAGGAGATAAACCGTTTAAAGCAATAAAAACGATTCACTGTGTCTGGCATTTTGACCAAGCCACCAACTAGCTAAACAATGATCAGAACTGGTGCAATTACACATTGACATTGGGTGAAAACACGTAACTCTTAAGGATGTGTTGCAGACTTGTTCAATAGATTCATTTTCTTTTGTTTTTGATGAAATTGTGCTTTTCATGTCGAGAAAATGCGTTTAACGCAATAAAAAGATTTAGTGCTTTACGCACATGGACTAGGTTACCAAATTTAAAAAAATGTGAAATAATGAAGCCGGGAGTCGTTTTTATTGTTTACAAACACATTTCCTTGACCAGATTATGCCTTTTAAAAACAGTCATTTTCCCATGGCAAGGAGACACTCATTTTCTGTGAGAAAATGCATTTAAAAGGAGGAATTTCATCAGAAACACTAAAAATACATATTGTACGTGCCTGAAGACGCACAGAACCTTGAAATAAAAGGTTTCGCACCAAAAAACACATGGGTGAAAGCCCTATTTTAAGACTCTGAGTGTTTGCAGACATGTACAACAGGTATGTTTACATTATAACGTTTTTAATGAAATCATGTTTCTCTCGACGAGAAAATGCGTTTAAAGCAAAAAAAAGGATTCACTCTGTCTGGCATTGGACCAAGCTACCAACACCCTAAACAATGATCAGAACTGGTGAAATTACACTTTGACATTGGGAGAAAACACATAACTTTTAAGGATGTGTTGCAGACTTGTTCAATAGATTCATTATCTTTTGTTTTGGATGAAATTGTGCTCTTCTTGTCGAGAAAATGCGTTTAACGCAATAAAAAGATTTAGTGCTTTACGCACATGGACTAGGTTACCAAATTTAAAAAATGTGAAATAATGAAGCCGGGAGTCGTTTTTATTGTTTACAAACACATTTCCTTGACCAGATTATGCCTTTTTAAAAACAGTCATTTTCCCATGGCAAGGAGACACTCATTTTCTGTGAGAAAATGCATTTAAAAGGAGGAATTTCATCAGAAACACTAAAAATACATATTGTACGTGCCTGAAGACGCACAGAACCTTGAAATAAAAGGTTTCGCACCAAAAAACACATGGGTGAAAGCCCTATTTTAAGGCTCTGAGTGTTTGCAGACATGTACAACAGGTATGTTTACATTATAACGTTTTTAATGAAATCATGTTTCTCTCGACGAGAAAATGCGTTTAAAGCAAAAAAAAGGATTCACTCTGCCTGGCATTGGACCAAGCTACCAACACCCTAAACAATGATCAGAACTGGTGAAATTACACTATGACATTGGGAGAAAACACATAACTCTTAAGGATGTTTTGCAGACTTGTTCAATAGATTCATTATCTTTTGTTTTGGATGAAATTGTGCTCTTCTTGTCGAGAAAATGCGTTTAACGCAATAAAAAGATTTAGTGCTTTACGCACATGGACTAGGTTACCAAATTTAAAAAATGTGAAATAATGAAGCCGGGAGTCGTTTTTATTGTTTAAAAACACATTTCCTTGACCAGATTTTGACTTTTTAAAAACAGTCATTTTCCCATGGCAAGGAGACACTCATTTTCTGTGAGAAAATCATTTAAAAGGAGGAATTTCATCAATGCTAAAAATACATAATGTACGTGTCTGAAAACTAACAGAACATGAAATAGTAGCTTTCTGACCAAGAAACACATGGTTGAAAAACCTATTTTAACGATCTGAGTGTTTGCAGACATGTACAACAGTTATTCTTAAACTATAACGTTTTCAATGAAATCATGTTTCTCATGAGGAGATAAACCGTTTAAAGCAATAAAAACGATTCACTGTGTCTGGCATTTTGACCAAGCCACCAACTAGCTAAACAATGATCAGAACTGATGCAATTACACATTGACATTGGGTGAAAACACGTAACTCTTAAGGATGTGTTGCAGACTTGTTCAATAGATTCATTTTCTTTTGTTTTTGATGAAATTGTGCTTTTCATGTCGAGAAAATGCGTTTAACGCAATAAAAAGATTTAGTGCTTTACGCACATGGAATAGGTTACCAAATTTAAAAAAATGTGAAATAATGAAGGCGGGAGTCGTTTTTATTGTTTACAAACACATTTCCTTGACCAGATTATGCCTTTTTAAAAAGAGTCATTTTCCCATGGTAAGGAGACACTCATTTTCTGTGAGAAAATGCATTTAAAAGGAGGAATTTCATCAGAAACACTAAAAATACATATTGTACGTGCCTGAAGACGCACAGAACCTTGAAATAAAAGGTTTCGCACCAAAAACACATGGGTGAAAGCCCTATTTTAAGGCTCTGAGTGTTTGCAGATATGTACAACAGGTATGTTTAAATTATAACGTTTTTAATGAAATCATGTTTCTCTCGACGAGAAAATGCGTTTAAAGCAAAAAAAAGGATTCACTCTGCCTGGCATTGGACCAAGCTACCAACACCCTAAACAATGATCAGAACTGGTGAAATTACACTATGACATTGGGAGAAAACACATAACTCTTAAGGATGTTTTGCAGACTTGTTCAATAGATTCATTATCTTTTGTTTTGGATGAAATTGTGCTCTTCTTGTCGAGAAAATGCGTTTAACGCAATAAAAAGATTTAGTGCTTTACGCACATGGACTAGGTTACCAAATTTAAAAAATGTGAAATAATGAAGCCGGGAGTCGTTTTTATTGCTTACAAACACATTTCCTTGACCAGATTATGACTTTTTAAATACAGTCATTTTCCCATGGCAAGGAGACACTCATTTTCTTTGAGAAAATCATTTAAAAGGAGGAATTTCATCAACGCTAAAAATACATAATGTACGTGTCTGAAAACGCACAGAACCTTGAAATAGTAGCTTTCTTACCAAGAAACACATGGTTGAAAAACCTATTTTAACGATCTGAGTGTTTGCAGACATG